>NW_020526935.1:0-29756 GCF_003368295.1 Carassius auratus | reverse complement strand
AGTCAATGCCCGATCTCTGAATCTTAGCAGGTTTAGGTCTGGTTAGTTACTTGGATGAGAGACCGCCTGGAATACCAGGTGCTTTAAGCTTTTGGAATTTTTTCACTTAGTATATAATAAATTTGGCAAAAATATAGAGTCAATGCCCGATCTCTGAATATAAGCAGGTTTGGGCCAGGTTAGTACATGGATGGGAGACTGCCTGGGAATACCAGGTGCTTTAAATTTTTGGATATTTTTCACGAATTATATAATAATCTTGCAAAAAAAAAAAAAAAAGAGTCAATGCCGATCTCTGAATCTTAGCAGGTTTGGGCCAGGTTAGTACTTGGATGAGAGACCGCCTAGGAATACCAGGTGCTTTAAGCTTTTGGGTTTCTTTCCTACTTTTATAATGTACTGGCGAGTAGATTGGCTGATCTTTAAATAGCCTTCTCTTTGCAGCAGTCTTCGCTTATGGCCATACCAGCCTGGCTATGCCCGATCTTGTCTGATCTCGGAAGCTAAGCAGGTTTGGGCCTGGTTAGTGCCTGGATGGGAGACCGCCTGGGAATACCAGGTACTCTAAGCTATTTTGAAATTTTTTCACTTAGTATATAATAATTTTGCCAAAAAATAGAGTCAATGCCCGATCTCTGAATATAAGCAGGTTTGCGCCAGGTTAGTACATGGATGGGAGACTGCCTGGGAATATCAGGTGCTTTAAATTTTTGGATATTTTCACGAATTATATAATAATCTTGCAAAAAAAAAAAAAAAAAAAGAGTCAATGCCCGATCTCTGAATCTTAGCAGGTTTAGGTCTGGTTAGTACTTGGATGAGAGACCGCCAAGGAATACCAGGTGCTTTAAGCTTTTGGAATTTTTTCACTTAGTATATAATAAATTTGGCAAAAAAATAGAGTCAATGCCCGATCTCTGAATATAAGCAGGTTTGGGCCAGGTTAGTACTGGATGAGAGACCGCCTGGGAATACCAGGTGCTTTAAGCTTTTTGAAATTTTTCACTTAGTATATAATAATTTTGCCAAAAAATAGAGTCAATGCCCGATCTCTGAATATAAGCAGGTTTGCGCCAGGTTAGTACATGGATGGGAGACTGCCTGGGAATATCAGGTGCTTTAAATTTTTGGATATTTTTCACGAATTATATATATCTTGCAAAAAAAAAAAAAAAAAAAAAGAGAGTCAATGCCCGATTTCTGAATCTTAGCAGGTTTAGGTCTGGTTAGTACTTGGATGAGAGACCGCCAAAGAATACCAGGTGCTTTAAAGCTTTGGAATTTTTTCACTTAGTATATAATAAATTTGGCAAATATAGAGTCAAATGCCCGATCTCTGAATATAAGCAGGTTTGGGCAGGTTAGTACATGGATGGGAGACTGCCTGGGAATACCAGGTGCTTTAAATTTTGGATATTTTCACGAATTATATAATAATTCTTGCAAAAAAAAAAAAAAAGAGTCAATGCCCGATCTCTGAATCTTAGCAGGTTTGGGCCAGGTTAGTACTTGGATGAGAGACCGCCCTAGGAATTCCAGGTGCTTTAAGCTTTTGGGGTTTCTTTCCTACTTTTATAATGTACTGGCGAGTAGATTGGCTGATCTTTAAATAGCCTTCTCTTTGCAGCAGTCTTCGCTTATGGCCCATACCAGCCTGGCTATACCCGATCTTGTCTGATCTTGGAAGCTAAGCAAGGTTTGGGCCTGGTTAGTGCCTGGATGGGAGACCGCCTGGGAATGCCAGGTACTCTAAGCTATTTTGAAATTTTTCACTTAGTATATAATAATTTTGCCAAAAAATAGAGTCAATGCCCGATCTCTGAATATAGGCAGGTTTGCGCCAGGTTAGTACATGGATGGGAGACTGCCTGGGAATATCAGGTGCTTTAAATTTTTGGATATTTTTCACGAATTATATAATAATCTTGCAAAAAAAAAAAAAAAAAAAGAGTCAATGCCCGATCTCTGAATCTTAGCAGGTTTAGGTCTGGTTAGTACTTGGATGAGAGACCGCCAAGGAAATACCAGGTGCTTTAAGCTTTTGGAATTTTTTCACTTAGTATATAATAAATTTGGCAAAAAAATAGAGTCAATGCCCGATCTCTGAATATAAGCAGGTTTGGGCCAGGTTAGTACATGGATGGGAGACTGCCTGGGAATACCAGGTGCTTTAAATTTTTGGATATTTTTCACAATTATATAATAATCTTGCAAAAAAAAAAAAAAAGAAGAGTCAATGCCCGATCTCTGAATCTTAGCAGGTTAAGGTCTGGTTAGTACTTGAATGATAGACCGCCAAGGAATACCAGGTGCTTTAAGCTTTTGGAATTTTTTCACTTAGTATATAATAAATTTGGCAAAAAATAGAGTCAATGCCCGATCTCTGAATATAAGCAGGTTTGGGCCAGGTTAGTACTTGGATGAGAGACCGCCTAGGAATACCAGGTGCTTTAAGCTTTTGGGGTTTCTTTCCTACTTTTATAATGTACTGGCGAGTAGATTGGCTGATCTTTAAATAGCCTTCTCTTTGCAGCAGTCTTCGCTTATGGCCATACCAGCCTGGCTATGCCGATCTTGTCTGATCTCGGAAGCTAAGCAGGTTTGGGCCTGGTTAGTGCCTGGATGGGAGACCGACTGGGAATGCCAGGTACTCTAAGCTATTTTGAAATTTTTCACTTAGTATATAATAATTTTGCCAAAAAATAGAGTCAATGCCCGATCTCTGAATATAAGCAGGTTTGCGCCAGGTTAGTACATGGATGGGAGACTGCCTGGGAATATCAGGTGCTTTAAATTTTTGGATATTTTTCACGAATTATATAATAATCTTGCAAAAAAAAAAAAAAAAAAAGAAGAAGTCAATGCCCGATCTCTGAATCTTAGCAGGTTAAGGTCTGGTTAGTACTTGAATGATAGACCGCCAAGGAATACCAGGTGCTTTAAGCTTTTGGAATTTTTTCACTTAGTATATAATAAATTTGGGCAAAAAATAGAGTCAATGCCCGATCTCTGAATATAAGCAGGTTTGGGCCAGGTAAGTACTTGGATGAGAGACCGCCTGGGAATGCCAGGTACTCTAAGCTATTTTGAAATTTTTCACTTAGTATATAATAATTTTGCCAAAAAATAGAGTCAATGCCCGATCTCTGAATATAAGCAGGTTTGCGCCAGGTTAGTACATGGATGGGAGACTGCCTGGGAATATCAGGTGCTTTAAATTTTTGGATATTTTTTCACGAATTATATAATAATCTTGCAAAAAAAAAAAAAAAAAAAAAGAGAGTCAATGCCCGATCTCTGAATCTTAGCAGGTTTAGGTCTGGTTAGTACTTGGATGAGAGACCGCCAAAGAATACCAGGTGCTTTAAGCTTTTGGAATTTTTTCACTTAGTATATAATAAATTTGGCAAAAATATAGAGTCAATGCCCGATCTCTGAATATAAGCAGGTTTGGGCCAGGTTAGTTCTTGGATGAGAGACCGCCTAGGAATACCAGGTGCTTTAAGCTTTTGGGGTTTCTTTCCTACTTTTATAATGTACTGGCGAGTAGATTGGCTGATCTTTAAATAGCCTTCTCTTTGCAGCAGTCTTCGCTTATGGCCATACCAGCCTGGCTATGCCCGATCTTGTCTGATCTCGGAAGCTAAGCAGGTTTGGGCCTGGTTAGTTCCTGGATGGGAGACCGACTGAGAATGCCAGGTACTCTAAGCTATTTTGAAATTTTTCACTTAGTATATAATAATTTTGCCAAAAAATAGAGTCAATGCCCGATCTCTGAATATAAGCAGGTTTGGGCCAGGTTAGTACATGGATGGGAGACTGCCTGGGAATACCAGGTGCTTTAAATTTTTGGATATTTTTCACGAATTATATAATAATCTTGCAAAAAAAAAAAAAAAAAGAAGAAGTCAATGCCCGATCTCTGAATCTTAGCAGGTTAAGGTCTGGTTAGTACTTGAATGATAGACCGCCAAGGAATACCAGGTGCTTTAAGCTTTTGGAATTTTTTCACTTAGTATATAATAAATTTGGCAAAAAATAGAGTCAATGCCCGATCTCTGAATATAAGCAGGTTTGGGCCAGGTTAGTACTTGGATGAGAGACCGCCTAGGAATACCAGGTGCTTTAAGCTTTTGGGGTTTCTTTCCTACTTTTATAATGTACTGGCGAGTAGATTGGCTGATCTTTAAATAGCCTTCTCTTTGCAGCAGTCTTCGCTTATGGCCATACCAGCCTGGCTATGCCCGATCTTGTCTGATCTCGGAAGCTAAGCAGGTTTGGGCCTGGTTAGTGCCTGGATGGGAGACCGACTGAGAATGCCAGGTACTCTAAGCTATTTTGAAATTTTTCACTTAGTATATAATAATTTTGCCAAAAAATAGAGTCAATGCCCGATCTCTGAATATAAGCAGGTTTGCGCCAGGTTAGTACATGGATGGGAGACTGCCTGGGAATATCAGGTGCTTTAAATTTTTGGATATTTTTCACGAATTATATAATAATCTTGCAAAAAAAAAAAAAAAAGAAGAAGTCAATGCCCGATCTCTGAATCTTAGCAGGTTAAGGTCTGGTTAGTACTTGAATGATAGACCGCCAAGGAATACCAGGTGCTTTAAGCTTTTGGAATTTTTTCACTTAGTATATAATAAATTTGGCAAAAAATAGAGTCAATGCCCGATCTCTGAATATAAGCAGGTTTGGGCCAGGTAAGTACTTGGATGAGAGACCGCCTGGGAATGCCAGGTACTCTAAGCTATTTTGAAATTTTTCACTTAGTATATAATAATTTTGCCAAAAAATAGAGTCAATGCCCGATCTCTGAATATAAGCAGGTTTGCGCCAGGTTAGTACATGGATGGGAGACTGCCTGGGAATATCAGGTGCTTTAAATTTTTGGATATTTTTCACGAATTATATAATAATCTTGCAAAAAAAAAAAAAAAAAAAGAGTCAATGCCCGATCTCTGAATCTTAGCAGGTTTAGGTCTGGTTAGTACTTGGATGAGAGACCGCCAAGGAATACCAGGTGCTTTAAGCTTTTGGAATTTTTTCACTTAGTATATAATAAATTTGGCAAAAAATAGAGTCAATGCCCGATCTCTGAATATAAGCAGGTTTGGGCCAGGTTAGTACATGGATGGGAGACTGCCTGGGAATACCAGGTGCTTTAAATTTTTGGATATTTTTCACGAATTATATAATAATCTTGCAAAAAAAAAAAAAAAAAGAAGTCAATGCCCGATCTCTGAATCTTAGCAGGTTAAGGTCTGGTTAGTACTTGAATGATAGACCGCCAAGGAATACCAGGTGCTTTAAGCTTTTGGAATTTTTTCACTTAGTATATAATAAATTTGGCAAAAAATAGAGTCAATGCCCGATCTCTGAATATAAGCAGGTTTGGGCCAGGTTAGTACTTGGATGAGAGACCGCCTAGGAATACCAGGTGCTTTAAGCTTTTGGGGTTTCTTTCCTACTTTTATAATGTACTGGCGAGTAGATTGGCTGATCTTTAAATAGCCTTCTCTTTGCAGCAGTCTTCGCTTATGGCCATACCAGCCTGGCTATGCCCGATCTTGTCTGATCTCGGAAGCTAAGCAGGTTTGGGCCTGGTTAGTGCCTGGATGGGAGACCGCCTGGGAATGCCAGGTACTCTAAGCTATTTTGAAATTTTTCACTTAGTATATAATAATTTTGCCAAAAAATAGAGTCAATGCCCGATCTCTGAATATAAGCAGGTTTGCGCCAGGTTAGTACATGGATGGGAGACTGCCTGGGAATATCAGGTGCTTTAAATTTTTGGATATTTTTCACGAATTATATAATAATCTTGCAAAAAAAAAAAAAAAAAAAGAGTCAATGCCCGATCTCTGAATCTTAGCAGGTTTAGGTCTGGTTAGTACTTGGATGAGAGACCGCCAAGGAATACCAGGTGCTTTAAGCTTTTGGAATTTTTTCACTTAGTATATAATAAATTTGGCAAAAAATAGAGTCAATGCCCGATCTCTGAATATAAGCAGGTTTGGGCCAGGTTAGTACATGGATGGGAGACTGCCTGGGAATACCAGGTGCTTTAAATTTTTGGATATTTTTCACGAATTATATAATAATCTTGCAAAAAAAAAAAAAAAGAAGAAGTCAATGCCCGATCTCTGAATCTTAGCAGGTTAAGGTCTGGTTAGTACTTGAATGATAGACCGCCAAGGAATACCAGGTGCTTTAAGCTTTTGGAATTTTTTCACTTAGTATATAATAAATTTGGCAAAAAATAGAGTCAATGCCCGATCTCTGAATATAAGCAGGTTTGGGCCAGGTTAGTACTTGGATGAGAGACCGCCTAGGAATACCAGGTGCTTTAAGCTTTTGGGGTTTCTTTCCTACTTTTATAATGTACTGGCGAGTAGATTGGCTGATCTTTAAATAGCCTTCTCTTTGCAGCAGTCTTCGCTTATGGCCATACCAGCCTGGCTATGCCCGATCTTGTCTGATCTCGGAAGCTAAGCAGGTTTGGGCCTGGTTAGTGCCTGGATGGGAGACCGCCTGGGAATGCCAGGTACTCTAAGCTATTTTGAAATTTTTCACTTAGTATATAATAATTTTGCCAAAAAATAGAGTCAATGCCCGATCTCTGAATATAAGCAGGTTTGCGCCAGGTTAGTACATGGATGGGAGACTGCCTGGGAATATCAGGTGCTTTAAATTTTTGGATATTTTTCACGAATTATATAATAATCTTGCAAAAAAAAAAAAAAAAAAAGAGTCAATGCCCGATCTCTGAATCTTAGCAGGTTTAGGTCTGGTTAGTACTTGGATGAGAGACCGCCAAGGAATACCAGGTGCTTTAAGCTTTTGGAATTTTTTCACTTAGTATATAATAAATTTGGCAAAAAATAGAGTCAATGCCCGATCTCTGAATATAAGCAGGTTTGGGCCAGGTTAGTACATGGATGGGAGACTGCCTGGGAATACCAGGTGCTTTAAATTTTTGGATATTTTTCACGAATTATATAATAATCTTGCAAAAAAAAAAAAAAAAAGAAGTCAATGCCCGATCTCTGAATCTTAGCAGGTTAAGGTCTGGTTAGTACTTGAATGATAGACCGCCAAGGAATACCAGGTGCTTTAAGCTTTTGGAATTTTTTCACTTAGTATATAATAAATTTGGCAAAAAATAGAGTCAATGCCCGATCTCTGAATATAAGCAGGTTTGGGCCAGGTTAGTACTTGGATGAGAGACCGCCTAGGAATACCAGGTGCTTTAAGCTTTTGGGGTTTCTTTCCTACTTTTATAATGTACTGGCGAGTAGATTGGCTGATCTTTAAATAGCCTTCTCTTTGCAGCAGTCTTCGCTTATGGCCATACCAGCCTGGCTATGCCCGATCTTGTCTGATCTCGGAAGCTAAGCAGGTTTGGGCCTGGTTAGTGCCTGGATGGGAGACCGCCTGGGAATGCCAGGTACTCTAAGCTATTTTGAAATTTTTCACTTAGTATATAATAATTTTGCCAAAAAATAGAGTCAATGCCCGATCTCTGAATATAAGCAGGTTTGCGCCAGGTTAGTACATGGATGGGAGACTGCCTGGGAATATCAGGTGCTTTAAATTTTTGGATATTTTTCACGAATTATATAATAATCTTGCAAAAAAAAAAAAAAAAAAGAAGTCAATGCCCGATCTCTGAATCTTAGCAGGTTAAGGTCTGGTTAGTACTTGAATGATAGACCGCCAAGGAATACCAGGTGCTTTAAGCTTTTGGAATTTTTTCACTTAGTATATAATAAATTTGGCAAAAAATAGAGTCAATGCCCGATCTCTGAATATAAGCAGGTTTGGGCCAGGTTAGTACTTGGATGAGAGACCGCCTAGGAATACCAGGTGCTTTAAGCTTTTGGGGTTTCTTTCCTACTTTTATAATGTACTGGCGAGTAGATTGGCTGATCTTTAAATAGCCTTCTCTTTGCAGCAGTCTTCGCTTATGGCCATACCAGCCTGGCTATGCCCGATCTTGTCTGATCTCGGAAGCTAAGCAGGTTTGGGCCTGGTTAGTGCCTGGATGGGAGACCGCCTGGGAATGCCAGGTACTCTAAGCTATTTTGAAATTTTTCACTTAGTATATAATAATTTTGCCAAAAAATAGAGTCAATGCCCGATCTCTGAATATAAGCAGGTTTGCGCCAGGTTAGTACATGGATGGGAGACTGCCTGGGAATACCAGGTGCTTTAAATTTTTGGATATTTTTCACGAATTATATAATAATCTTGCAAAAAAAAAAAAAAAAAGAGTCAATGCCCGATCTCTGAATCTTAGCAGGTTTAGGTCTGGTTAGTACTTGGATGAGAGACCGCCAAGGAATACCAGGTGCTTTAAGCTTTTGGAATTTTTTCACTTAGTATATAATAAATTTGGCAAAAAATAGAGTCAATGCCCGATCTCTGAATATAAGCAGGTTTGGGCCAGGTTAGTACATGGATGGGAGACTGCCTGGGAATACCAGGTGCTTTAAATTTTTGGATATTTTTCACGAATTATATAATAATCTTGCAAAAAAAAAAAAAAAAAGAAGTCAATGCCCGATCTCTGAATCTTAGCAGGTTAAGGTCTGGTTAGTACTTGAATGATAGACCGCCAAGGAATACCAGGTGCTTTAAGCTTTTGGAATTTTTTCACTTAGTATATAATAAATTTGGCAAAAAATAGAGTCAATGCCCGATCTCTGAATATAAGCAGGTTTGGGCCAGGTTAGTACTTGGATGAGAGACCGCCTAGGAATACCAGGTGCTTTAAGCTTTTGGGGTTTCTTTCCTACTTTTATAATGTACTGGCGAGTAGATTGGCTGATCTTTAAATAGCCTTCTCTTTGCAGCAGTCTTCGCTTATGGCCATACCAGCCTGGCTATGCCCGATCTTGTCTGATCTCGGAAGCTAAGCAGGTTTGGGCCTGGTTAGTGCCTGGATGGGAGACCGCCTGGGAATGCCAGGTACTCTAAGCTATTTTGAAATTTTTCACTTAGTATATAATAATTTTGCCAAAAAATAGAGTCAATGCCCGATCTCTGAATATAAGCAGGTTTGCGCCAGGTTAGTACATGGATGGGAGACTGCCTGGGAATATCAGGTGCTTTAAATTTTTGGATATTTTTCACGAATTATATAATAATCTTGCAAAAAAAAAAAAAAAAAAGAGTCAATGCCCGATCTCTGAATCTTAGCAGGTTTAGGTCTGGTTAGTACTTGGATGAGAGACCGCCAAGGAATACCAGGTGCTTTAAGCTTTTGGAATTTTTTCACTTAGTATATAATAAATTTGGCAAAAAATAGAGTCAATGCCCGATCTCTGAATATAAGCAGGTTTGGGCCAGGTTAGTACATGGATGGGAGACTGCCTGGGAATACCAGGTGCTTTAAATTTTTGGATATTTTTCACGAATTATATAATAATCTTGCAAAAAAAAAAAAAAAAAGAAGTCAATGCCCGATCTCTGAATCTTAGCAGGTTAAGGTCTGGTTAGTACTTGAATGATAGACCGCCAAGGAATACCAGGTGCTTTAAGCTTTTGGAATTTTTTCACTTAGTATATAATAAATTTGGCAAAAAATAGAGTCAATGCCCGATCTCTGAATATAAGCAGGTTTGGGCCAGGTTAGTACTTGGATGAGAGACCGCCTAGGAATACCAGGTGCTTTAAGCTTTTGGGGTTTCTTTCCTACTTTTATAATGTACTGGCGAGTAGATTGGCTGATCTTTAAATAGCCTTCTCTTTGCAGCAGTCTTCGCTTATGGCCATACCAGCCTGGCTATGCCCGATCTTGTCTGATCTCGGAAGCTAAGCAGGTTTGGGCCTGGTTAGTGCCTGGATGGGAGACCGCCTGGGAATGCCAGGTACTCTAAGCTATTTTGAAATTTTTCACTTAGTATATAATAATTTTGCCAAAAAATAGAGTCAATGCCCGATCTCTGAATATAAGCAGGTTTGCGCCAGGTTAGTACATGGATGGGAGACTGCCTGGGAATATCAGGTGCTTTAAATTTTTGGATATTTTTCACGAATTATATAATAATCTTGCAAAAAAAAAAAAAAAAAAGAGTCAATGCCCGATCTCTGAATCTTAGCAGGTTTAGGTCTGGTTAGTACTTGGATGAGAGACCGCCAAGGAATACCAGGTGCTTTAAGCTTTTGGAATTTTTTCACTTAGTATATAATAAATTTGGCAAAAAATAGAGTCAATGCCCGATCTCTGAATATAAGCAGGTTTGGGCCAGGTTAGTACATGGATGGGAGACTGCCTGGGAATACCAGGTGCTTTAAATTTTTGGATATTTTTCACGAATTATATAATAATCTTGCAAAAAAAAAAAAAAAAAGAAGTCAATGCCCGATCTCTGAATCTTAGCAGGTTAAGGTCTGGTTAGTACTTGAATGATAGACCGCCAAGGAATACCAGGTGCTTTAAGCTTTTGGAATTTTTTCACTTAGTATATAATAAATTTGGCAAAAAATAGAGTCAATGCCCGATCTCTGAATATAAGCAGGTTTGGGCCAGGTTAGTACTTGGATGAGAGACCGCCTAGGAATACCAGGTGCTTTAAGCTTTTGGGGTTTCTTTCCTACTTTTATAATGTACTGGCGAGTAGATTGGCTGATCTTTAAATAGCCTTCTCTTTGCAGCAGTCTTCGCTTATGGCCATACCAGCCTGGCTATGCCCGATCTTGTCTGATCTCGGAAGCTAAGCAGGTTTGGGCCTGGTTAGTGCCTGGATGGGAGACCGCCTGGGAATGCCAGGTACTCTAAGCTATTTTGAAATTTTTCACTTAGTATATAATAATTTTGCCAAAAAATAGAGTCAATGCCCGATCTCTGAATATAAGCAGGTTTGCGCCAGGTTAGTACATGGATGGGAGACTGCCTGGGAATATCAGGTGCTTTAAATTTTTGGATATTTTTCACGAATTATATAATAATCTTGCAAAAAAAAAAAAAAAAAAAGAGTCAATGCCCGATCTCTGAATCTTAGCAGGTTTAGGTCTGGTTAGTACTTGGATGAGAGACCGCCAAGGAATACCAGGTGCTTTAAGCTTTTGGAATTTTTTCACTTAGTATATAATAAATTTGGCAAAAAATAGAGTCAATGCCCGATCTCTGAATATAAGCAGGTTTGGGCCGGGAAAATAATTGCAAAGAGTCAATGCCCGATCTCTGAATATAAGCAGGTTTGGGCCAGGTTAGTACATGGATGGGAGACTGCCTGGGAATACCAGGTGCTTTAAATTTTTGGATATTTTTCACGAATTATATAATAATCTTGCAAAAAAAAAAAAAAAAGAAGTCAATGCCCGATCTCTGAATCTTAGCAGGTTAAGGTCTGGTTAGTACTTGAATGATAGACCGCCAAGGAATACCAGGTGCTTTAAGCTTTTGGAATTTTTTCACTTAGTATATAATAAATTTGGCAAAAAATAGAGTCAATGCCCGATCTCTGAATATAAGCAGGTTTGGGCCAGGTTAGTACTTGGATGAGAGACCGCCTAGGAATACCAGGTGCTTTAAGCTTTTGGGGTTTCTTTCCTACTTTTATAATGTACTGGCGAGTAGATTGGCTGATCTTTAAATAGCCTTCTCTTTGCAGCAGTCTTCGCTTATGGCCATACCAGCCTGGCTATGCCCGATCTTGTCTGATCTCGGAAGCTAAGCAGGTTTGGGCCTGGTTAGTGCCTGGATGGGAGACCGCCTGGGAATGCCAGGTACTCTAAGCTATTTTGAAATTTTTCACTTAGTATATAATAATTTTGCCAAAAAATAGAGTCAATGCCCGATCTCTGAATATAAGCAGGTTTGCGCCAGGTTAGTACATGGATGGGAGACTGCCTGGGAATATCAGGTGCTTTAAATTTTTGGATATTTTTCACGAATTATATAATAATCTTGCAAAAAAAAAAAAAAAAAAAGAGTCAATGCCCGATCTCTGAATCTTAGCAGGTTTAGGTCTGGTTAGTACTTGGATGAGAGACCGCCAAGGAATACCAGGTGCTTTAAGCTTTTGGAATTTTTTCACTTAGTATATAATAAATTTGGCAAAAAATAGAGTCAATGCCCGATCTCTGAATATAAGCAGGTTTGGGCCAGGTTAGTACATGGATGGGAGACTGCCTGGGAATACCAGGTGCTTTAAATTTTTGGATATTTTTCACGAATTATATAATAATCTTGCAAAAAAAAAAAAAAAAAGAAGTCAATGCCCGATCTCTGAATCTTAGCAGGTTAAGGTCTGGTTAGTACTTGAATGATAGACCGCCAAGGAATACCAGGTGCTTTAAGCTTTTGGAATTTTTTCACTTAGTATATAATAAATTTGGCAAAAAATAGAGTCAATGCCCGATCTCTGAATATAAGCAGGTTTGGGCCAGGTTAGTACTTGGATGAGAGACCGCCTAGGAATACCAGGTGCTTTAAGCTTTTGGGGTTTCTTTCCTACTTTTATAATGTACTGGCGAGTAGATTGGCTGATCTTTAAATAGCCTTCTCTTTGCAGCAGTCTTCGCTTATGGCCATACCAGCCTGGCTATGCCCGATCTTGTCTGATCTCGGAAGCTAAGCAGGTTTGGGCCTGGTTAGTGCCTGGATGGGAGACCGCCTGGGAATGCCAGGTACTCTAAGCTATTTTGAAATTTTTCACTTAGTATATAATAATTTTGCAAAAAATAGAGTCAATGCCCGATCTCTGAATATAAGCAGGTTTGCGCCAGGTTAGTACATGGATGGGAGACTGCCTGGGAATATCAGGTGCTTTAAATTTTTGGATATTTTTCACGAATTATATAATAATCTTGCAAAAAAAAAAAAAAAGAAGTCAATGCCCGATCTCTGAATCTTAGCAGGTTAAGGTCTGGTTAGTACTTGAATGATAGACCGCCAAGGAATACCAGGTGCTTTAAGCTTTTGGAATTTTTTCACTTAGTATATAATAAATTTGGCAAAAAATAGAGTCAATGCCCGATCTCTGAATATAAGCAGGTTTGGGCCAGGTTAGTACTTGGATGAGAGACCGCCTAGGAATACCAGGTGCTTTAAGCTTTTGGGGTTTCTTTCCTACTTTTATAATGTACTGGCGAGTAGATTGGCTGATCTTTAAATAGCCTTCTCTTTGCAGCAGTCTTCGCTTATGGCCATACCAGCCTGGCTATGCCCGATCTTGTCTGATCTCGGAAGCTAAGCAGGTTTGGGCCTGGTTAGTGCCTGGATGGGAGACCGCCTGGGAATGCCAGGTACTCTAAGCTATTTTGAAATTTTTCACTTAGTATATAATAATTTTGCCAAAAAATAGAGTCAATGCCCGATCTCTGAATATAAGCAGGTTTGCGCCAGGTTAGTACATGGATGGGAGACTGCCTGGGAATATCAGGTGCTTTAAATTTTTGGATATTTTTCACGAATTATATAATAATCTTGCAAAAAAAAAAAAAAAAAGAGTCAATGCCCGATCTCTGAATCTTAGCAGGTTTAGGTCTGGTTAGTACTTGGATGAGAGACCGCCAAGGAATACCAGGTGCTTTAAGCTTTTGGAATTTTTTCACTTAGTATATAATAAATTTGGCAAAAAATAGAGTCAATGCCCGATCTCTGAATATAAGCAGGTTTGGGCCAGGTTAGTACATGGATGGGAGACTGCCTGGGAATACCAGGTGCTTTAAATTTTTGGATATTTTTCACGAATTATATAATAATCTTGCAAAAAAAAAAAAAAAAAGAAGTCAATGCCCGATCTCTGAATCTTAGCAGGTTAAGGTCTGGTTAGTACTTGAATGATAGACCGCCAAGGAATACCAGGTGCTTTAAGCTTTTGGAATTTTTTCACTTAGTATATAATAAATTTGGCAAAAAATAGAGTCAATGCCCGATCTCTGAATATAAGCAGGTTTGGGCCAGGTTAGTACTTGGATGAGAGACCGCCTAGGAATACCAGGTGCTTTAAGCTTTTGGGGTTTCTTTCCTACTTTTATAATGTACTGGCGAGTAGATTGGCTGATCTTTAAATAGCCTTCTCTTTGCAGCAGTCTTCGCTTATGGCCATACCAGCCTGGCTATGCCCGATCTTGTCTGATCTCGGAAGCTAAGCAGGTTTGGGCCTGGTTAGTGCCTGGATGGGAGACCGCCTGGGAATGCCAGGTACTCTAAGCTATTTTGAAATTTTTCACTTAGTATATAATAATTTTGCCAAAAAATAGAGTCAATGCCCGATCTCTGAATATAAGCAGGTTTGCGCCAGGTTAGTACATGGATGGGAGACTGCCTGGGAATATCAGGTGCTTTAAATTTTTGGATATTTTTCACGAATTATATAATAATCTTGCAAAAAAAAAAAAAAAAAAGAGTCAATGCCCGATCTCTGAATCTTAGCAGGTTTAGGTCTGGTTAGTACTTGGATGAGAGACCGCCAAGGAATACCAGGTGCTTTAAGCTTTTGGAATTTTTTCACTTAGTATATAATAAATTTGGCAAAAAATAGAGTCAATGCCCGATCTCTGAATATAAGCAGGTTTGGGCCAGGTTAGTACATGGATGGGAGACTGCCTGGGAATACCAGGTGCTTTAAATTTTTGGATATTTTTCACGAATTATATAATAATCTTGCAAAAAAAAAAAAAAAAAGAAGTCAATGCCCGATCTCTGAATCTTAGCAGGTTAAGGTCTGGTTAGTACTTGAATGATAGACCGCCAAGGAATACCAGGTGCTTTAAGCTTTTGGAATTTTTTCACTTAGTATATAATAAATTTGGCAAAAAATAGAGTCAATGCCCGATCTCTGAATATAAGCAGGTTTGGGCCAGGTTAGTACTTGGATGAGAGACCGCCTAGGAATACCAGGTGCTTTAAGCTTTTGGGGTTTCTTTCCTACTTTTATAATGTACTGGCGAGTAGATTGGCTGATCTTTAAATAGCCTTCTCTTTGCAGCAGTCTTCGCTTATGGCCATACCAGCCTGGCTATGCCCGATCTTGTCTGATCTCGGAAGCTAAGCAGGTTTGGGCCTGGTTAGTGCCTGGATGGGAGACCGCCTGGGAATGCCAGGTACTCTAAGCTATTTTGAAATTTTTCACTTAGTATATAATAATTTTGCCAAAAAATAGAGTCAATGCCCGATCTCTGAATATAAGCAGGTTTGCGCCAGGTTAGTACATGGATGGGAGACTGCCTGGGAATATCAGGTGCTTTAAATTTTTGGATATTTTTCACGAATTATATAATAATCTTGCAAAAAAAAAAAAAAAAAAAAGAGTCAATGCCCGATCTCTGAATCTTAGCAGGTTTAGGTCTGGTTAGTACTTGGATGAGAGACCGCCAAGGAATACCAGGTGCTTTAAGCTTTTGGAATTTTTTCACTTAGTATATAATAAATTTGGCAAAAATAGAGTCAATGCCCGATCTCTGAATATAAGCAGGTTTGGGCCAGGTTAGTACATGGATGGGAGACTGCCTGGGAATACCAGGTGCTTTAAATTTTTGGATATTTTTCACGAATTATATAATAATCTTGCAAAAAAAAAAAAAAAAAAAAGAGTCAATGCCCGATCTCTGAATCTTAGCAGGTTTAGGTCTGGTTAGTACTTGGATGAGAGACCGCCAAGGAATACCAGGTGCTTTAAGCTTTTGGAATTTTTTCACTTAGTATATAATAAATTTGGCAAAAAATAGAGTCAGTGCCCGATCTCTGAATATAAGCAGGTTTGGGCCAGGTTAGTACATGGATGGGAGACTGCCTGGGAATACCAGGTGCTTTAAATTTTTGGATATTTTTCACAAATTATATAATAATCTTGCAAAAAAAAAAAAAAAATAGAGTCAATGCCCGATCTCTGAATCTTAGCAGGTTTAGGTCTGGTTAGTACTTGGTTGAAAGACCGCCTAGGAATACCAGGTGCTTAAAGCTTTTGGAATTTTTTCACTTAGTTTATAATAAATTTGGCAAAAAATAGAGTCAATGCCCGATCTCTGAATATAAGCAGGTTTGGGCCAGGTTAGTACATGGATGGGAGACTGCCTGGGAATACCAGGTGCTTTAAATTTTTGGATATTTTTCACGAATTATATAATAATCTTGCAAAAAAAAAAAAAAAAGAAGAAGTCAATGCCCGATCTCTGAATCTTAGCAGGTTAAGGTCTGGTTAGTACTTGAATGATAGACCGCCAAGGAATACCAGGTGCTTTAAGCTTTTGGAATTTTTTCACTTAGTATATAATAAATTTGGCAAAAAATAGAGTCAATGCCCGATCTCTGAATATAAGCAGGTTTGGGCCAGGTTAGTACTTGGATGAGAGACCGCCTAGGAATACCAGGTGCTTTAAGCTTTTGGGGTTTCTTTCCTACTTTTATAATGTACTGGCGAGTAGATTGGCTGATCTTTAAATAGCCTTCTCTTTGCAGCAGTCTTCGCTTATGGCCATACCAGCCTGGCTATGCCCGATCTTGTCTGATC
Source organism: Carassius auratus (assembly GCF_003368295.1). Lineage (NCBI taxonomy): Eukaryota > Metazoa > Chordata > Actinopteri > Cypriniformes > Cyprinidae > Carassius > Carassius auratus. The sequence goes on along the minus strand of NW_020526935.1, from coordinate 13,287 downwards.
TCGGAAGCTAAGCAGGTTTGGGCCTGGTTAGTGCCTGGATGGGAGACCGCCTGGGAATGCCAGGTACTCTAAGCTATTTTGAAATTTTTCACTTAGTATATAATAATTTTGCCAAAAAATAGAGTCAATGCCCGATCTCTGAATATAAGCAGGTTTGCGCCAGGTTAGTACATGGATGGGAGACTGCCTGGGAATATCAGGTGCTTTAAATTTTTGGATATTTTTCACGAATTATATAATAATCTTGCAAAAAAAAAAAAAAAAAAGAAGTCAATGCCCGATCTCTGAATCTTAGCAGGTTTAGGTCTGGTTAGTACTTGAATGATAGACCGCCAAGGAGGAATACCAGGTGCTTTAAGCCTTTTGGAATTTTTTCACTTAGTATATTAATAAATTTTGGCAAAAAATAGAGTCCAATGCCCGATCTCTGAATATAAGCAGGTTGGGGCCAAGGGGTAAGTACTTTGGATGAGAGACCGCCTGGGCAATGCCAGGGTACTCTAAGCTATTTTTGAAATTTTTCACGTTAGATATATAATAATTTTTTGCCCAAAAAATAGAGTCAATGCCCGATCTCTGAATATAAGCAGGTTTGCGCCAGGTTAGTACATGGATGGGAGACTGCCTGGGAATATTCAGGTGCTTTAAATTTTCTGGATATTTTTTCACGAAATTATATAATAATCTTGCAAAAAAAAAAAAAAAAAAAAGAGAGTCAATGCCCGATCTCTGAATCTTAGCAGGTTTAGGTCTGGTTAGTACTTGAATGATAGACCGCCAAAGGAATACCAGGTGCTTTAAGCTTTTGGAATTTTTTCACTTAGTATATAATAAATTTGGCAAAAATAGAGTCAATGCCCGATCTCTGAATATAAGCAGGTTTGGGCCAGGTTAGTACTTGGATGAGAGACCGCCTAGGAATACCAGGTGCTTTAAGCTTTTGGGGTTTCTTTCCTACTTTTATAATGTACTGGCGAGTAGATTGGCTGATCTTTAAATAGCCTTCTCTTTGCAGCAGTCTTCGCTTATGGCCATACCAGCCTGGCTATGCCCGATCTTGTCTGATCTCGGAAGCTAAGCAGGTTTGGGCCTGGTTAGTGCCTGGATGGGAGACCGCCTGGGAATGCCAGGTACTCTAAGCTATTTTGAAATTTTTCACTTAGTATATAATAATTTTGCCAAAAAATAGAGTCAATGCCCGATCTCTGAATATAAGCAGGTTTGCGCCAGGTTAGTACATGGATGGGAGACTGCCTGGGAATATCAGGTGCTTTAAATTTTTGGATATTTTTCACGAATTATATAATAATCTTGCAAAAAAAAAAAAAAAAAAAAGAGTCAATGCCCGATCTCTGAATCTTAGCAGGTTTAGGTCTGGTTAGTACTTGGATGAGAGACCGCCAAGGAATACCAGGTGCTTTAAGCTTTTGGAATTTTTTCACTTAGTATATAATAAATTTGGCAAAAAATAGAGTCAATGCCCGATCTCTGAATATAAGCAGGTTTGGGCCAGGTTAGTACATGGATGGGAGACTGCCTGGGAATACCAGGTGCTTTAAATTTTTGGATATTTTTCACAAATTATATAATAATCTTGCAAAAAAAAAAAAAAAATAGAGTCAATGCCCGATCTCTGAATCTTAGCAGGTTTAAGGTCTGGTTAGTACTTGATGATAGACCGCCAAGGAATACCAGGTGCTTTAAGCTTTTGGAATTTTTTCACTTAGTATATAATAAATTTGGCAAAAAATAGAGTCAATGCCCGATCTCTGAATATAAGCAGGTTTTGGGCCAGGTTAGTACTTGGATGAGAGACCGCCTAGGAATACCAGGTGCTTTAAGCTTTTGGGGTTTCTTTCCTACTTTTATAATGTACTGGCGAGTAGATTGGCTGATCTTTAAATAGCCTTCTCTTTGCAGCAGTCTTCGCTTATGGCCATACCAGCCTGGCTATGCCCGATCTTGTCTGATCTCGGAAGCTAAGCAGGTTTGGGCCTGGTTAGTGCCTGGATGGGAGACCGCCTGGGAATGCCAGGTACTCTAAGCTATTTTGAAATTTTTCACTTAGTATATAATAATTTTTGCAAAAATTAGAGTCAATGCCCGATCTCTGAATATAAGCAGGTTTGCGCCAGGTTAGTACATGGATGGGAGACTTCCTGGGAATATCAGGTGCTTTAAATTTTTGGATATTTTTCACGAATTATATAATAATCTTGCAAAAAAAAAAAAAAAAGAAGTCAATGCCCGATCTCTGAATCTTAGCAGGTTAAGGTCTGGTTAGTACTTGAATGATAGACCGCCAAGGAATACCAGGTGCTTTAAGCTTTTGGAATTTTTTCACTTAGTATATAATAAATTTGGCAAAAAATAGAGTCAATGCCCGATCTCTGAATATAAGCAGGTTTGGGCCAGGTTAGTACTTGGATGAGAGACCGCCTAGGAATACCAGGTGCTTTAAGCTTTTGGGGTTTCTTTCCTACTTTTATAATGTACTGGCGAGTAGATTGGCTGATCTTTAAATAGCCTTCTCTTTGCAGCAGTCTTCGCTTATGGCCATACCAGCCTGGCTATGCCCGATCTTGTCTGATCTCGGAAGCTAAGCAGGTTTGGGCCTGGTTAGTGCCTGGATGGGAGACCGCCTGGGAATGCCAGGTACTCTAAGCTATTTTGAAATTTTTCACTTAGTATATAATAATTTTGCCAAAAAATAGAGTCAATGCCCGATCTCTGAATATAAGCAGGTTTTGCGCCAGGTTAGTACATGGATGGGAGACTGCCTGGGAATACCAGGTGCTTTAAATTTTGATATTTTTCACGAATTATATAATAATCTTGCAAAAAAAAAAAAAAAGAGTCAATGCCCGATCTCTGAATTTTAGCAGGTTTGGGCCAGGTTAGTACATGGATGGGAGACTGCCTGGGAATACCAGGTGCTTAAAATTTTGGATATTTTTCACGAATTATATAATAATCTTGCAAAAAAAAAAAAGAAGTCAATGCCCGATCTCTGAATCTTAGCAGGTTAAGGTCTGGTTAGTACTTGAATGATAGACCGCCAAGGAATACCAGGTGCTTTAAGCTTTTGGAATTTTTTCACTTAGTATATAATAAATTTGGCAAAAAATAGAGTCAATGCCCGATCTCTGAATATAAGCAGGTTTGGGCCAGGTTAGTACTTGGATGAGAGACCGCCTAGGAATACCAGGTGCTTTAAGCTTTTGGGGTTTCTTTCCTACTTTTATAATGTACTGGCGAGTAGATTGGCTGATCTTTAAATAGCCTTCTCTTTGCAGCAGTCTTCGCTTATGGCCATACCAGCCTGGCTATGCCCGATCTTGTCTGATCTCGGAAGCTAAGCAGGTTTGGGCCTGGTTAGTGCCTGGATGGGAGACCGCCTGGGAATGCCAGGTACTCTAATCTATTTTGAAATTTTTCACTTAGTATATAATAATTTTGCCAAAAAATAGAGTCAATGCCCGATCTCTGAATATAAGCAGGTTTGCGCCAGGTTAGTACATGGATGGGAGACTGCCTGGGAATATCAGGTGCTTTAAATTTTTGGATATTTTTCACGAATTATATAATAATCTTGCAAAAAAAAAAAAAAAAAAAGAGTCAATGCCCGATCTCTGAATCTTAGCAGGTTTAGGTCTGGTTAGTACTTGGATGAGAGACCGCCAAGGAATACCAGGTGCTTTAAGCTTTTGGAATTTTTTCACTTAGTATATAATAAATTTGGCAAAAAATAGAGTCAATGCCCGATCTCTGAATATAAGCAGGTTTGGGCCAGGTTAGTACATGGATGGGAGACTGCCTGGGAATACCAGGTGCTTTAAATTTTTGGATATTTTTCACGAATTATATAATAATCTTGCAAAAAAAAAAAAAAAAAGAAGTCAATGCCCGATCTCTGAATCTTAGCAGGTTAAGGTCTGGTTAGTACTTGAATGATAGACCGCCAAGGAATACCAGGTGCTTTAAGCTTTTGGAATTTTTTCACTTAGTATATAATAAATTTGGCAAAAAATAGAGTCAATGCCCGATCTCTGAATATAAGCAGGTTTGGGCCAGGTTAGTACTTGGATGAGAGACCGCCTAGGAATACCAGGTGCTTTAAGCTTTTGGGGTTTCTTTCCTACTTTTATAATGTACTGGCGAGTAGATTGGCTGATCTTTAAATAGCCATCTCTTTGCAGCAGTCTTCGCTTATGGCCATACCAGCCTGGCTATGCCCGATCTTGTCTGATCTCGGAAGCTAAGCAGGTTTGGGCCTGGTTAGTGCCTGGATGGGAGACCGCCTGGGAATGCCAGGTACTCTAAGCTATTTTGAAATTTTTCACTTAGTATATAATAATTTTGCCAAAAAATAGAGTCAATGCCCGATCTCTGAATATAAGCAGGTTTGCGCCAGGTTAGTACATGGATGGGAGACTGCCTGGGAATATCAGGTGCTTTAAATTTTTGGATATTTTTCACGAATTATATAATAATCTTGCAAAAAAAAAAAAAAAAAAAAAGAGTCAATGCCCGATCTCTGAATCTTAGCAGGTTTAGGTCTGGTTAGTACTTGGATGAGAGACCGCCAAGGAATACCAGGTGCTTTAAGCTTTTGGAATTTTTTCACTTAGTATATAATAAATTTGGCACAAAATAGAGTCAATGCCCGATCTCTGAATATAAGCAGGTTTGGGCCAGGTTAGTACATGGATGGGAGACTGCCTGGGAATACCAGGTGCTTTAAATTTTGGATATTTTTCACGAATTATATAATAATCTTGCAAAAAAAAAAAAAAAAAAAGAGTCAATGCCCGATCTCCTGAATCTTAGCAGGTTTAGGTCTGGTTAGTACTTGGATGAGAGACCGCCAAGGAATACCAGGTGCTTTAAGCTTTTGGAATTTTTTCACTTAGTATATAATAAATTTGGCAAAAAATAGAGTCAGTGCCCGATCTCTGAATATAAGCAGGTTTGGGCCAGGTTAGTACATGGATGGGAGACTGCCTGGGAATACCAGGTGCTTTAAATTTTTGGATATTTTTCACAAATTATATAATAATCTTGCAAAAAAAAAAAAAAATAGAGTCAATGCCCGATCTCTGAATCTTAGCAGGTTTAGGTCTGGTTAGTACTTGGTTGAAAGACCGCCTAGGAATACCAGGTGCTTAAAGCTTTTGGAATTTTTTCACTTAGTTTATAATAAATTTGGCAAAAAATAGAGTCAATGCCCGATCTCTGAATATAAGCAGGTTTGGGCCAGGTTAGTACATGGATGGGAGACTGCCTGGGAATACCAGGTGCTTTAAATTTTTGGATATTTTTCACGAATTATATAATAATCTTGCAAAAAAAAAAAAAAAAGAAGAAGTCAATGCCCGATCTCTGAATCTTAGCAGGTTAAGGTCTGGTTAGTACTTGAATGATAGACCGCCAAGGAATACCAGGTGCTTTAAGCTTTTGGAATTTTTTCACTTAGTATATAATAAATTTGGCAAAAAATAGAGTCAATGCCCGATCTCTGAATATAAGCAGGTTTGGGCCAGGTTAGTACTTGGATGAGAGACCGCCTAGGAATACCAGGTGCTTTAAGCTTTTGGGGTTTCTTTCCTACTTTTATAATGTACTGGCGAGTAGATTGGCTGATCTTTAAATAGCCTTCTCTTTGCAGCAGTCTTCGCTTATGGCCATACCAGCCTGGCTATGCCCGATCTTGTCTGATCTCGGAAGCTAAGCAGGTTTGGGCCTGGTTAGTGCCTGGATGGGAGACCGCCTGGGAATGCCAGGTACTCTAAGCTATTTTGAAATTTTTCACTTAGTATATAATAATTTTGCCAAAAAATAGAGTCAATGCCCGATCTCTGAATATAAGCAGGTTTGCGCCAGGTTAGTACATGGATGGGAGACTGCCTGGGAATATCAGGTGCTTTAAATTTTTGGATATTTTTCACGAATTATATAATAATCTTGCAAAAAAAAAAAAAAAAAAAAGAGTCAATGCCCGATCTCTGAATCTTAGCAGGTTTAGGTCTGGTTAGTACTTGGATGAGAGACCGCCAAGGAATACCAGGTGCTTTAAGCTTTTGGAATTTTTCACTTAGTATATAATAAATTTGGCAAAAAATAGAGTCAATGCCCGATCTCTGAATATAAGCAGGTTTGGGCCAGGTTAAGTACTTGGATGGGAGACCGCCTGGGAATGCCAGGTACTCTAAGCTATTTTGAAATTTTTCACTTAGTATATAATAATTTTGCCAAAAAATAGAGTCAATGCCCGATCTCTGAATATAAGCAGGTTTGCGCCAGGTTAGTACATGGATGGGAGACTGCCTGGGAATATCAGGTGCTTTTAAATTTTTGGATATTTTTTCACGAATTATATAATAATCTTGCAAAAAAAAAAAAAAAAAAAAAGAGAGTCAATGCCCGATCTCTGAATCTTAGCAGGTTTAGGTCTGGTTAGTACTTGGATGAGAGACCGCCAAAGAATACCAGGTGCTTTAAGCTTTTGGAATTTTTTCACTTAGTATATAATAAATTTGGCAAAATATAGAGTCAATGCCCGATCTCTGAATATAAGCAGGTTTGGGCCAGGTTAGTACATGGATGGGAGACTGCCTGGGAATACCAGGTGCTTTAAATTTTTGGATATTTTTCACGAATTATATAATAATCTTGCAAAAAAAAAAAAAAAGAGTCAATGCCCGATCTCTGAATCTTAGCAGGTTTGGGCCAGGTTAGTACTTGGATGAGAGACCGCCTAGGAATACCAGGTGCTTTAAGCTTTTGGGGTTTCTTTCCTACTTTTATAATGTACTGGCGAGTAGATTGGCTGATCTTTAAATAGCCTTCTCTTTGCAGCAGTCTTCGCTTATGGCCATACCAGCCTGGCTATGCCCGATCTTGTCTGATCTTGGAAGCTAAGCAGGTTTGGGCCTGGTTAGTGCCTGGATGGGAGACCGCCTGGGAATGCCAGGTACTCTAAGCTATTTTGAAATTTTTCACTTAGTATATAATAATTTTGCCAAAAAATAGAGTCAATGCCCGATCTCTGAATATAAGCAGGTTTGCGCCAGGTTAGTACATGGATGGGAGACTGCCTGGGAATATCAGGTGCTTTAAATTTTTGGATATTTTTCACGAATTATATAATAATCTTGCAAAAAAAAAAAAAAAAAAAAAGAGTCAATGCCCGATCTCTGAATCTTAGCAGGTTTAGGTCTGGTTAGTACTTGGATGAGAGACCGCCAAGGAATACCAGGTGCTTTAAGCTTTTGGAATTTTTTCACTTAGTATATAATAAATTTGGCAAAAAATAGAGTCAATGCCCGATCTCTGAATATAAGCAGGTTTGGGCCAGGTTAGTACATGGATGGGAGACTGCCTGGGAATACCAGGTGCTTTAAATTTTTGGATATTTTTCACAAATTATATAATAATCTTGCAAAAAAAAAAAAAAAAAAGAAGTCAATGCCCGATCTCTGAATCTTAGCAGGTTTAAGGTCTGGTTAGTACTTGAATGATAGACCGCCAAGGAATACCAGGTGCTTTAAGCTTTTGGAATTTTTTCACTTAGTATATAATAAATTTGGCAAAAAATAGAGTCAATGCCCGATCTCTGAATATAAGCAGGTTTGGGCCAGGTTAGTACTTGGATGAGAGACCGCCTAGGAATACCAGGTGCTTTAAGCTTTTGGGGTTTCTTTCCTACTTTTATAATGTACTGGCGAGTAGATTGGCTGATCTTTAAATAGCCTTCTCTTTGCAGCAGTCTTCGCTTATGGCCATACCAGCCTGGCTATGCCCGATCTTGTCTGATCTCGGAAGCTAAGCAGGTTTGGGCCTGGTTAGTGCCTGGATGGGAGACCGCCTGAGAATGCCAGGTACTCTAAGCTATTTTTGAAATTTTTCACTTAGTATATAATAATTTTGCCAAAAAATAGAGTCAATGCCCGATCTCTGAATATAAGCAGGTTTGCGCCAGGTTAGTACATGGATGGGAGACTGCCTGGGAATATCAGGTGCTTTAAATTTTTGGATATTTTTCACGAATTATATAATAATCTTGCAAAAAAAAAAAAAAAAAAGAAGAAGTCAATGCCCGATCTCTGAATCTTAGCAGGTTAGGTCTGGTTAGTACTTGGATGATAGACCGCCAAGGAATACCAGGTGCTTTAAGCTTTTGGAATTTTTTCACTTAGTATATAATAAATTTGGCAAAAAATAGAGTCAATGCCCGATCTCTGAATATAAGCAGGTTTGGGCCAGGTAAGTACTTGGATGAGAGACCGCCTGGGAATGCCAGGTACTCTAAGCTATTTTGAAATTTTTCACTTAGTATATAATAATTTTGCCAAAAAATAGAGTCAATGCCCGATCTCTGAATATAAGCAGGTTTGCGCCAGGTTAGTACATGGATGGGAGACTGCCTGGGAATATCAGGTGCTTTAATTTTTGGATATTTTTCACGAATTATATAATAATCTTGCAAAAAAAAAAAAAAAAAAAAAGAGAGTCAATGCCCGATCTCTGAATCTTAGCAGGTTAGGTCTGGTTAGTACTTGGATGAGAGACCGCCAAAGAATACCAGGTGCTTTAAGCTTTTGGAATTTTTTCACTTAGTATATAATAAATTTGGCAAAATATAGAGTCAATGCCCGATCTCTGAATATAAGCAGGTTTGGGCCAGGTTAGTACTTGGATGAGAGACCGCCTAGGAATACCAGGTGCTTTAAGCTTTTGGGGTTTCTTTCCTACTTTTATAATGTACTGGCGAGTAGATTGGCTGATCTTTAAATAGCCTTCTCTTTGCAGCAGTCTTCGCTTATGGCCATACCAGCCTGGCTATGCCCGATCTTGTCTGATCTCGGAAGCTAAGCAGGTTTGGGCCTGGTTAGTGCCTGGATGGGAGACCGCCTGGGAATGCCAGGTACTCTAAGCTATTTTGAAATTTTTCACTTAGTATATAATAATTTTGCCAAAAAATAGAGTCAATGCCCGATCTCTGAATATAAGCAGGTTTGCGCCAGGTTAGTACATGGATGGGAGACTGCCTGGGAATATCAGGTGCTTTAAATTTTTGGATATTTTTCACGAATTATATAATAATCTTGCAAAAAAAAAAAAAAAAAAAAAGAGTCAATGCCCGATCTCTGAATCTTAGCAGGTTTAGGTCTGGTTAGTACTTGGATGAGAGACCGCCAAGGAATACCAGGTGCTTTAAGCTTTTGGAATTTTTTCACTTAGTATATAATAAATTTGGCAAAAAATAGAGTCAATGCCCGATCTCTGAATATAAGCAGGTTTGGGCCAGGTTAGTACATGGATGGGAGACTGCCTGGGAATACCAGGTGCTTTAAATTTTTGGATATTTTTTCACAAATTATATAATAATCTTGCAAAAAAAAAAAAAAATAGAGTCAATGCCCGATCTCTGAATCTTAGCAGGTTTAAGGTCTGGTTAGTACTTGAATGATAGACCGCCAAGGAATACCAGGTGCTTTAAGCTTTTGGAATTTTTTCACTTAGTATATAATAAATTTGGCAAAAAATAGAGTCAATGCCCGATCTCTGAATATAAGCAGGTTTGGGCCAGGTTAGTACTTGGATGAGAGACCGCCTAGGAATACCAGGTGCTTTAAGCTTTTGGGGTTTCTTCCTACTTTTATAATGTACTGGCGAGTAGATTGGCTGATCTTTAAATAGCCTTCTCTTTGCAGCAGTCTTCGCTTATGGCCATACCAGCCTGGCTATGCCCGATCTTGTCTGATCTCGGAAGCTAAGCAGGTTTGGGCCTGGTTAGTGCCTGGATGGGAGACCGCCTGGGAATGCCAGGTACTCTAAGCTATTTTGAAATTTTTCACTTAGTATATAATAATTTTGCCAAAAATTAGAGTCAATGCCCGATCTCTGAATATAAGCAGGTTTGCGCCAGGTTAGTACATGGATGGGAGACTGCCTGGGAATATCAGGTGCTTTAAATTTTTGGATATTTTTCACGAATTATATAATAATCTTGCAAAAAAAAAAAAAAAAAAAAAAGAGTCAATGCCCGATCTCTGAATCTTAGCAGGTTTAGGTCTGGTTAGTACTTGGATGAGAGACCGCCAAGGAATACCAGGTGCTTTAAGCTTTTGGAATTTTTTCACTTAGTATATAATAAATTTGGCAAAAAATAGAGTCAGTGCCCGATCTCTGAATATAAGCAGGTTTGGGCCAGGTTAGTACATGGATGGGAGACTGCCTGGGAATACCAGGTGCTTTTAAATTTTTGGATATTTTTAACAAATTATATAATAATCTTGCAAAAAAAAAAAAAAAGAAGAAGTCAATGCCCGATCTCTGAATCTTAGCAGTTTAAGGTCTGGTTAGTACTTGAATGATAGACCGCCAAGGAATACCAGGTGCTTTAAGCTTTTGGAATTTTTTCACTTAGTATATAATAAATTTGGCAAAAAATAGAGTCAATGCCCGATCTCTGAATATAAGCAGGTTTGGGCCAGGTTAGTACTTGGATGAGAGACCGCCTAGGAATACCAGGTGCTTTAAGCTTTTGGGGTTTCTTTCCTACTTTTATAATGTACTGGCGAGTAGATTGGCTGATCTTTAAATAGCCTTCTCTTTGCAGCAGTCTTCGCTTATGGCCATACCAGCCTGGCTATGCCCGATCTTGTCTGATCTCGGTAAGCTAAGCAGGTTTGGGCCTGGTTAGTGCCTGGATGGGAGACAGCCTGGGAATACCAGGTACTGTAAGCTTTTTTGAAATTTTTCACTTAGTATATAATAATTTTGGCCAAAAAATAGAGTCAATGCCCGATCTCTGAATATAAGCAGGTTTGCGCCAGGTTAGTACATGGATGGGAGACTGCCTGGGAATACCAGGTGCTTTAAATTTTTGGATATTTTTTCACGAATTATATAATATTCTTGCAAAAAAAAAAAAAAAGAAGAAGTCAATGCCCGATCTCTGAATCTTAGCAGGTTAAGGTCTGGTTAGTACTTGAATGATAGACCGCCAAGGAATACCAGGTGCTTTAAGCTTTTGGAATTTTTTCACTTAGTATATAATAAATTTGGCAAAAAATAGAGTCAATGCCCGATCTCTGAATATAAGCAGGTTTGGGCCAGGTTAGTACTTGGATGAGAGACCGCCTAGGAATACCAGGTGCTTTAAGCTTTTGCGGTTTCTTTCCTACTTTTATAATGTACTGGCGAGTAGATTGGCTGATCTTTAAATAGCCTTCTCTTTGCAGCAGTCTTCGCTTATGGCCATACCAGCCTGGCTATGCCCGATCTTGTCTGATCTCGGAAGCTAAGCAGGTTTGGGCCTGGTTAGTGCCTGGATGGGAGACCGCCTGGGAATGCCAGGTACTCTAAGCTTTTTTGAAATTTTTCACTTAGTATATAATAATTTTGCCAAAAAATAGAGTCAATGCCCGATCTCTGAATATAAGCAGGTTTGCGCCAGGTTAGTACATGGATGGGAGACTGCCTGGGAATATCAGGTGCTTTACATTTTGGATATTTTTCACGAATTATATAATATTCTTGCAAAAAAAAAAAAAAAAAAAAAGAGTCAATGCCCGATCTCTGAATCTTAGCAGGTTTAGGTCTGGTTAGTACTTGGATGAGAGACCGCCAAGGAATACCAGGTGCTTTAAGCTTTTGGAATTTTTTCACTTAGTATATAATAAATTTGGCAAAAAATAGAGTCAATGCCTGATCTCTGAATATAAGCAGGTTTGGGCCAGGTTTAGTACATGGATGGGAGACTGCCTGGGAATACCAGGTGCTTTAAATTTTTGGATATTTTTCACAAATTATATAATAATCTTGCAAAAAAAAAAAAAAAAAAAAGAGTCAATGCCCGATCTCTGAATTTTAGCAGGTTTAGGTCTAGTTAGTACTTGGATGAGAGACCGCCAAGGAATACCAGGTGCTTTAAGCTTTTTGGAATTTTTTCACTTAGTATATAATAAATTTGGCAAAAAATAGAGTCAATGCCCGATCTCTGAATATAAGCAGGTTTGGGCCAGGTTAGTACATGGATGGGAGACTGCCTGGGAATACCAGGTGCTTTAAATTTTTGGATATTTTTCACGAATTATATAATAATCTTGCAAAAAAAAAAAAAAAAAGAAGAAGTCAATGCCCGATCTCTGAATCTTAGCAGGTTAAGGTCTGGTTAGTACTTGAATGATAGACCGCCAAGGAATACCAGGTGCTTTAAGCTTTTGGAATTTTTTCACTTAGTATATAATAAATTTGGCAAAAAATAGAGTCAATGCCCGATCTCTGAATATAAGCAGGTTTGGGCCAGGTTAGTACTTGGATGAGAGACCGCCTAGGAATACCAGGTGCTTTAAGCTTTTGGGGTTTCTTTCCTACTTTTATAATGTACTGGCGAGTAGATTGGCTGATCTTTAAATAGCCTTCTCTTTGCAGCAGTCTTCGCTTATGGCCATACCAGCCTGGCTATGCCCGATCCTGTCTGATCTCGGAAGCTAAGCAGGTTTTGGGCCTGGTTAGTGGCTGGATGGGAGACCGCCTGGGAATGCCAGGTACTGTAAGCTTTTTGAAATTTTTCACCTTAGTATATAATTAATTTTGGCCAAGAAAGATTAGAGTCAATGGCCCGATCTCTGCAATATAAGCAGGTTTGCGCCAGGTTAGTACATGGCATGGGAGACTGCCTGGGATATGATCAGGTGCTTTAAATTTTTGGATATTTTTCACGAATTATATAATATCTGCAAAAAAAAAAAAAAAAAAAAAGAGTCAATGGCCCGATCTCTGAATCTTAGCAGGTTTAGGTCTGGTTAGTACTTGGATGAGAGACCGCCAAGGAATACCAGGTGCTTTAAGCTTTTGGAATTTTTTCACTTAGTATATAATAAATTTGGCAAAAAATAGAGTCAATGCCCGATCTCTGAATATAAGCAGGTTTGGGCCAGGTTAGTACATGGATGGGAGACTGCCTGGGAATACCAGGTGCTTTAAATTTTTGGATATTTTTCACAAATTATATAATAATCTTGCAAAAAAAAAAAAAAAAAGAAGAAGTCAATGCCCGATCTCTGAATCTTAGCAGTTTAAGGTCTGGTTAGTACTTGGAATGATAGACCGCCAAGGAATACCAGGTGCTTTAAGCTTTTGGAATTTTTTCACTTAGTATATAATAAATTTGGCAAAAAATAGAGTCAATGCCCGATCTCTGAATATAAGCAGGTTTGGGCCAGGTTAGTACTTGGATGAGAGACCAGCTAGGAATACCAGGTGCTTTAAGCTTTT
>NW_020526934.1:0-75240 GCF_003368295.1 Carassius auratus | reverse complement strand
TTTAACTCGAACTGTTTGAAGCAGTGGGAGTGGAGTTATTTTCCATGGTAGAATTTACGGTAAAATACTGTAAAAAATAAGAGTGGTAAATTAATTGTTAAGAGCTGTAAATTAACAGTACTTTACTGGCACCCCTGCTGCCAGAAAAATTACTGTTATTTAACTGTTAAATTTTTACAGTGTGTTTTTTCTTCATCTTAAATCTTTAACCCTTTAAACCCCACAAGAAAATCCTCAGTTTTAAAATGAACACTTATAATGTGTGCACACTACAGAGTGTTTGAATAACACTGAATTAGTGAAGTTAATGAGATAATTCGGTGATTAATTGATGATTGAGCATTAGTGATAAACACCTTGAGAATCACTGAAGGAAAGAGAAACACAAGATCTACAAATGACTTCAGCCACAGCCTTAGATGAAATCAACTGAATAAAAGAATACATCAAATATCTCAAGATCTGATTAAACAACTACTAAAACAGCTTCACCAGATTTCACATTACTAACCAGACTGACTTTATTTCTGTCAGATGTCTACAGAAGAACTTACGGAGAGGTTAAATAAGTTTAGGTGGTTTTTTTCACTACCATGATGGAGATCAGTGTTTACTTTAGTTGGGCTCTTGAACGTGACTTTTCAACAACTAAGGTTTTATTTTTATTTATTTTTTACATGCTGTAACAATGCGCCTTGGAACCTGTTATAGCAAAACAAGTACATAGAAGAAAAAAAGCTGGTATTGTTGTTTATAGATTGACAAGAACAAACACTATTATTTCTGATCTAATCCCGTGTCTCTTCTCTTATTGAATATTAATACTACAGCATAAGGAACACTGCTGAGCCATAAGTCATGAAAGACTGTTAAGAAAATTTCACTCATAATAAAAAAAAAAAACCTTTGTTGAAATTTAGACAGAAACATCAAGAATCAGCGTATGAATCACAACAATGGTGACAATCCACAAAATAAATAAACAGATCAGTTCTGAACATCACAACACATGCTACTAAACTTAAAACAAATGCCAAATTATAAGCACATAAGAATTCAAGAAAATAAGTGAACAATTCAGGGGCATAATTTATTCATGCCGCAATGCATGCTGGGAATCATGGATGAGTTTTATCCTGTGCTGGTACCCAGCATGCATTGAATCATGAACCTTTTGATTGTCACCATTGTTGAGATTCATATGCTGATTGTTGATTTCTCTTGTAACGGAAACAGGTCTATTTAGCTCAAAGGGAATCATTTAAGATTTTAAAGGGAATTTGAACAGAATCACTGTTTCACGGCTGGTCAGTGAACGAGCCGTTTAACATCAAATCTGTGCTGGATACTAATATCCAAACTATAGTGAAACACTATCAATTAGCACAGTAACAAGATCGGCAGTTTAAGACATTAACTTGTAAGCACAAAACACAAGATACTTCTCTTTTCAATATGAATAAGGCTTTATTAGATAAATCTAAGACATAAACGCACGCACACACACATTCACACAAGTTGCAGGAAGATCGAAAGTTAGGGAAAGATGAGTTTAAGAAAATGGAAATATGGAATCCCAAGTTTACAGCAATACGTTAAATTGCATAGACATGAACAACCATCAATCACGTAATTAGCGCTCGCATTGAATTAACTAAAATTATATTAGATACACCAGCACAACAAATATCTGGGGATACGTTGCCTTCGTTTCCT
The DNA here is from genome assembly GCF_003368295.1 of Carassius auratus. Lineage (NCBI taxonomy): Eukaryota > Metazoa > Chordata > Actinopteri > Cypriniformes > Cyprinidae > Carassius > Carassius auratus. The sequence continues at coordinate 73,524 of NW_020526934.1, read as the reverse complement.
GTGAAAGGGACTCCCGTTGAAAGGGGGTATCCTGGTGTCGCTGATTGGCTGGAAGTTCAGTCGCTGAAGTGACGTCTTGGGAAGCCCGTGGTTGTTGGGCGTTGGCTGAAAGTGCAGAGTCCTGTGGGCTGGTAGAAGTTGAACGGGCACCCGAGGTCAGGCGTCGGAGACTCGACGTTACCAAACTTAACTCAGAACACGAAACTCTCAAACGGAAAAGAAAAGAAATAAAGTTTGACGAGACTAGGTTGTGTTTCTTCTCATTGTGGCATAAGTAGCCGCAGGCTGCAGCACACTGCAACCGCGTTCAAAGAACAATGATGACTAACCGCATGGCTAGATGCTACAAGCTAGCAGAAGCATAGCTAGAGACTAGAAACAGACATGGCTAATAGCAGAGACTAAAGGCAGACTCTGAAAGCAGACTAAAAGCAAGATTTCATGGTGTCCAAAGTATTTAAAGAGGCCTGTTGGCCACGCCTCAAATATTGTCTTGACCAATCAGATATTGTCTTGGCTCGGGGGTATCGTAAATCATTTGTTTATCTTACCAAGCATGTGGTCCGAATTTGCAGGGTCTAATTTTCGGACATGATTCCTATTACCAGATTATGATATATTTTACAAATAAATGATTGTCAGGACAATATCAAGCAAGAAAATATAATCACACACATATCAAACACAACTATGTACCCTTCAGCTATACCATAGTTATAAAAAAAAAACATACACAATAAGTGGTTATAACATGATAGTCAAATGTGTGGGTTACACATAAATGAATATGGAGTGATGCGATGGACTGATTCATTTATGAGTCTTTTTGAGTTCATTCTGGTCCATAGATATGTACAAAAGCAGTTTCTTTGGCATTCTCTGGCAAAGGACTTTTCTGTGAAGATAGAGGTTTAAAGCCCTTCCCCCACCTTAGGAATTTCAGTCTGGTTCTGCTAGGTGGGGGGGGGGACTCTCATGTAAGTGTGCAGTACTCTCATGGGTTTTCATGTGATGTCCAGCGTTGCATTTCAATTATGAACAACATAATTTGACGATCTCTTCTTCGAATTGAAATTGTAAATAATTGCTCTAGTGGTGTTCATGTTGAAAGCTGTTGCGTGAACAAGTTGGTTGGTCATCTTGTTTGGTTCTTGTGGCACTCGAACTGAGTTACGACTTCCTGAGGAATTCAGCTCTCGTGTTTCAATGCACACAGCTTTTAGACTCTTTAATTTGTCTGGTTCGACTCATTTCTGTTACACTCTCTTTGAGTGTTGTGGGGACTGCTGCCCAAAATATTTTTTAACTAAAACTAGTCGTTAAATCCATAAATACTGGTTATCACACTACTTTTCAATCTTACAAAATTGAAATTTGGCCGTTTTTTTTACAGCGATTTTTAACAGTGTGTTAAAAATCGCTGTAAAAAAAACGGCCAAATTTCGACAGTAACATACTGTTTTTCATTTTCATGCATTCTGGGTAATATTCATTATTTTCGAGAAGGTAGCCTGCTGCTATATATCGTAAATTAACAACGTTCAAAGTCGACACTCAGCGGCTGTTTCAAATCACACCCTACACCCTCATTCACTATTCCCTACATGAGTTTACTAATATAGTCCACCTGACAGAGAGAATGAAAACTAATGAGTGAATTCAGACAATGATCAACAGCTGCTGTTAACGAGTAGAATCACTGAAGAAAAAAGAAACAAGACAAACACATGAACTACAACTGACTTCACCCACAGGTTTAGATGAAATCAACTGAAGATTTACTAACTTCACTCATTACTAACCAGACTGACTTTATTTCTATCAGATCAGAGATCAGAGATCGAAAGATCTTACTGAGAATTACAGAGATTTAGATGATAATGTTACTGTTTCGTTTGATGTTACCATTGTGGAGATCAGTGTTTACTTTAGTTGGTCTCCTGACCCTTGACTTTTGCACTTTACATTTTGTTTCATTGTTGTATTTGTATCTTCATGATACATCTGTTACAGCAATATTAATTTTGTTAGTCAAGTGATTATGGCTGTTTCTGTCAGGCATGATCTACTAGACTGACGTAAAGTGTTGCTATAGTAATGAAATATTAATTTGGTGTTGAAATATTTGAGTGAATGACACAATTTTTTTTTGTTTCTTCAATTTTGTAAGATTGAAAAGTAGTGTGATAACCAGTATTTATGGATTTAATGACTAGTTTTAGTTAAAAAATATTTCGGGCAGCAGTCCCCACAACACTCAAAGAGAGAAATCAACAATCAGCATATGAATCTCAACAATGGTGACAATCAAAAGGTTCATGATGCAATGCATGCTGGGTACCAGCACAGGATAAAACTCATCCATGATTCCCAGCATGCATTGCGGCAGGAATAAATTATGCCCCTGAATTGTTCACTTATTTTCTTGAATTCTTATGTGTTATAATTTGGCATTTGTTTTAAGTTTTAGTAGCATGTGTTGTGATGTTCAGAACTGATATGTTTATTTATTTTGTGGATTGTCACCATTGTTGTGATTCATACGCTGATTATTGATGTTTCTGTCTAAATTTCAGCAAAGGTTTTTTTTTTTTATTATGAGTGAAATTTTCTTAACAGTCTTTAATAACTTATGGCTCAGCAGTGTTCCTTCTTATGCTGTAGTATCAATATTCAATAAGAGAAGAGACACGGGATGGGCACGGGATAGTGTTTGTTCTTGTCAATCTATAAACAACAATACCAGATTTTTGTCTTCTGTGGGCTTTTGTTTTGCTATAACAGGTTCCAAAGGTGCATTGTTACAGCATGTAAAAAAAAAAAAAAACTTGTTGAAAAGTCACTTTCAAGAGCCCAACTAAAGTAAACACTGATCTCCATCATGGTAGTGAAAAAAAACACCTAAACCTATTTAACTCTCCATAAGATCTTCTGTAGACATCTGACAGAAATAAAGTCAGTCTGGTTAGTAAAGTGAATCTGGTGAAGCTGTTTTAGTAGTTGTTTAATCAGATCTTGAGAGATTTGATGTATTCTTTTATTCAATTGATTTCATCTAAGGCTGTGGCTGAAGTCATTTGTAGATCTTGTGTTTCTCTTTCCTTCAGTGATTCTGCAGGTGTTTATCACTAATGCTCAATCATCAATTAATCACATAATTATCTCATTAACTTCACTGATTCAGTGTTACTCAAGCACTCTTGCCAGCATAATTGTGGTCAAGGTTTGCTTTAGGTAGTTTCTTGACCCTTTTACTAATTCAAAGCAATTTGATTCAAAACAATTTCAATATTGTTTTCACAACAAACATGTATGCATTGCTGAATCAAACCTTGTAGTGACAGATGATCTTATGCTTTTTCTGCTTATAACTCATGTTGACTTGGACATCATGAGATAGTCTTCTTTGGATTGTTGACTGACATTCAGCTTTCAAGTCACAAGCAAGTCTTCAAGTCATATCCCAAGTCCTCAAAGGGTTAAAGTTAATGAGATAATTAAGTGACTAATTAAATGATGATTGTGCATTAATGATGAACACCTGTTGTTCTTGAGAATTACAGAGGATCAGATGTTGATGTTTTATTGGTTAAAGTGATGCAACCATAATGGAGATCAGCGTGTGCTTTAGTGGGGCTCTTGACCCTTGACTGTCATGTTAGATCTCTTTATGTAGCATTGCATGAGGTGCTGTAAAGCAGAGAGAAGAAATTAATCTGTATGTGATAGGTGGTCAGATTACAATCAAATTAACATTAGCTCTATTTAAGTTTAGCATAATCAACCCAGTAAAACTACACTATGGAAAACAAATTAAAGTAAGTGAATTTTAAATCTACTAAGTGCATACAAAATTTGAAAAACTATACTCTGTAGACACACACAGACATCAAGAACCAGCATATGACTCTCAACAGTGGTGACAATCAACAAAATGTTGCATGCTGGGTAAAACCTTAGTAAAAACTCCCATCATGCACTGCAGTATGAAAAATTGTCACCCCTGTTGAGGATCGTGTGAGAAGTGTGTTTGTCTAAAAACCTGAAGTGATTGTCTCCTTTTGTGTCTTTCAACATTTAGATTTTTTTTTTTTTACTTCAGTTCAGTAATAGCTGAGTGTCAGTCTACTATCCAAAGATAAACACCATTTCATGATGTTCAGTCATCATGAGCTATAATCAGAAAAAGCATAAGATCATCTGTTATTGCAAGGTTCAACTCAGCAATGCATACATGTTTGTTGCGAAAACAATACTGCAATTGTTTTGAATCAAATTGGTTTGAATTAGTAAAAGGGTCAAGACACTACTTAAAGCAAACCTTGACCACAATTATGGTGACATAGTGTTTTTTTCTTTTCTTTTTTTTTTCAGTTGAAGGCTGTGGCTAAATTCAGTTGTAGTTCTTGTGTTTCTCTTTACTTCAGTGATGTTGATTGTTTACAGCAGGTGTTCATCACTAATGCACAATCATCATTTAATAAGTCACTTAATTATCTCTTTAGCTTTAACCCTTTGAGGACTTGAATATGACTTGAAGACTTGCTTGTGACTTGAAAGTCCCACCTCTGATAGACAGAGCCGTAGATCGCTGACAATGAACGCGATATGGCGTGGCTTGTCAGCGATCTACGGCTCTGTCTATTAAATGCCACTCCAATTATAAGCAGGTGATGGAGATTTTAGCGGTGATCACGGAAGCAGCTTTACTGATTAGATGCGCATGATCATATCGTTAGATATATCGCCCAGCCCTACTTGATGACATGTCAGCTCACCTTGACTACTGCAATGTTCCTCACTGTATATTTACAATAAAATGAAAAAGGATATGAAATACCACTGCCCCCTTTCATTTTTCATTTAAACATAATAATAGCAGCAGAAATGTACTTAGTTCAGGGAAATGTGTATATATACAGTCATTACAATTTAAACTAAATATTATATCAATTGCCTCTTTTATTACCGTCGACTATGAGTGACGTCACTTCCCAATGCAAACACGCCCAATAAAATGGCCCCAACCCTGTCACTTGATTGACAGGTTTCCGTGTAGATGTTGGAAATTCAAATGCAAAAGGAATTGTGATTCCACTTGAGTTTTGGCAGTTTACATGCACAGTGCAGAGAGAGTGAAAAGGCAAATTTGGTAATTAATATTGCTATTTAAATATGACAGGCTCATAGCTTGTAAGATACGGGAAACACAATTGCAAATGGACTTTGCATTTCAGTTTTAAATTTGGCAGACACTGTGCGTTCGCTTAAACGAAAATGAAAACGTTAATGCACAATTTGCATTTGTGACCCGTCACGGAAACCAGTGACACAAGTCGGCAGCACAACTTTCAAGCAAAATGAGAAAGAAGCGTTTTTTTTTCTAAATTGGTGATTTTCTTTTTTTTGCAGAATCTGTTAGTTGATATCACAAAGAATCCTCTCCGTGTTTGAGATAGCAGTATTGGTATATTTAAAAGCGTACATTTTGAGGTTGAAATCAGGTTGTTTGTCGGAGATTCTAGCACACAGTAGGGGCGTTTCATTGTCTGTCGGTGTTTCCATACTGGATAAGCCGGCTTTTGTTTCTTTTGTTATTGCCCCCACCCTCCGAGGGAAGTGTGGCTACTTAGTATGCAGTGCTCTGGCCGGCTGTAGCTGATATCAAAATTCAGTGAAGATGTACGCCGCAAAGATGAACGCAGACGAGCTGAACCGTGGCCGTTACACCGAAAATGTTTCAAAGTACTTCTTCGACAATCCGGATGCTTATAAACAAGCGCTCACTGATTCTGAAGACGATCTGAGCGACGATGAAAGCGGCATAATAAGACTGCAATATCCCTAATCTACAGCTGAGCGAAGATGATGACGAGGAAGAATGTATTGGACTGGCGTCAGACGAGTTGGACCGTAAGATATCAGAGGCTTTATCGTTTCTTATGGGGTGAGTTCATTCTAAGAACACGTACATGTTATCTCATGTTTAGTCCATGTTTAGACCTTCCCATATCTACCTATTGTTATTAGCTAGCTCATCGGTTATCACAGAATCCTGTTAAAAAAGTCCTAATGCTACACAATGAAATCAATTCACCAAGTTTTATGTAGAAAACCAGTAAATAACAAATAAAATTAGCATCAATATGAAAAAAAAAAATATATTCATCAAAAAAAAACAAAAAATTCCCGTTGTGTCTGTCGTTGCTATGCAGGGGGTATGGTTTATCTAAATGAGATGTAAATGAGCCCCATTGTCACTCGCAGCAGTGAGAACTGCAAATCTTCAGAGGCTATTTCCTGCTTTTTTTGCTTTTTTGAGTGCCTACCTTCAAATGGCCACAACTTCTCCAAATATTATCATATTTCCATGTGTTACACATTGTTGGAAAGCTTGGAGACTACACTTTCAGAATCTGTGAATAACTCAAAATGCCCCAGAACCGACTTGTGTCTCTACTTTCCGTGATTGGTCACATTTGCATTTGGATTATGTCACTTGTTATGCGTCCACAAATTGAAAACGCAATTGCAAATACAATTTGCAATTCCTTTTGAATAAAGTCCGGAATATCATTCCATATACGACAGCGTTTTAATACGTTATTTATTTACCTCGCCCGTCCCGCGAGGTAACCCTATTACAAAAGTATTAATTAAGAGAGCTACAGCACCCACCCCCCCCCCCCCAAAGGAATGTCAATTGGGTTTGTGAGCTGATGTTAAGATAAAAGATTGTTCCTGTTCAGTCTGTTAATAAATATCATATTCTTGATATGTGTTTTTTATTGCCTTAGTGAAGTGATTTAAAAAAAATTGTTTTTCACTAATCACGCATAACATTTTTTTTTTTTGGCCTGACAACTTCTTCCAGTTCTTTCAGTCCAGGCCATTTGCATGAGCAATAAAGGCTATAATCTCAAAATATTATAATTAATGAGCTGAAGACACTCTCAGGATCTCATAACAAAAGGAAACTGTTGCTTTATAACACATTTAACACGTTATGGGTCAGTCTCTTTCTGTTGAAAATGATGTAATTGATCTACAGGAATCTGAGGCCTACTGGAGCTCAAAGTGTGAAGTGTGAAAGAAACTGCTAGATCAGGGGTCTGCAACCTACTGCACATGTTACCAACAGTGGCACGCAGAGGGATATTCACTGGCACTTGTGCAATAGAGAAAACTGCATTACGACATACATTATGAGGTAATAATATTTCATAGTCACAGCTTGTTAGGAGCTATAAATACCAGTATGTATAAAGAGCAAGGAAAAATGTAGCTGCAGATCATTTAATATTGGTCAACTGTTTTATAATTTAAATGTTAAATGACCAACAGCTATATCCAGCTAAATAGTAAAATGTCAGAACAGACAACACAAAACAGGTAAATGTGAGAAATGTATTATACAAAATGAATAGAAGTTATTTACATTCCCTGCCTACCTAAACCAGCTTATTGAGTGCACAGCACAAAATAAATAACCTCAAATAAAGAAAGAGTCCATGAAAGTTATTGGTGTTTTTCTTGGAGTATGTATGTTCTCTTCACTTCCCGGGTAGGTTTACATGTGCTCTTATCTGTATTTCAAATGAAGGCACAGGATGATGATGGTTCCAAAGATGCCAAGGCTGGCCACACCGGGCTCTTGGTCAGTACACTTCTGTGGTTGGCTCGCCACTGACCACGAGGGTCAGATTTAGATGGTCTTTCCCTTTCTAAAAACAAGTCTATACATACTGTGTGGTTCTGAGAGGTGGTAACAGAAAAGAGAGATTGTCGTTATTGTTATTATAGTTATAGTAGGTTTGAGTTGTCACAATGGTGAATTCTTGTGTTTGTTTTGGATGCAACAACTCCAACTTGTCTGGCCATCGGGTCCACCGATTTCCAAACAAGTAACACAAAGATTTCTGTGCTTCGAATCACTTCGTCCAGGCAAAGAGAAGCAATTTCGCTGCCTCCTCATTGACAAGACACATGGTGGTATGTGAAAAACACTTCACACCGGACAGCTACAACCAAGGAGATCTTATGGAATTTCGCATGGGATTTCGACGAAAAGGTTGGGTTAGGCTGGCAAATGGAGCTGTGCCATCGGTGCATGCAAGTCCACCTACAAAATCTGGCGGGAGTGATGAGTCTAACGTTAACGTTAGCACTAGCAGAGAATATGCCACCGGTCGTACGCGCACACTTTTCACCGTCTCCAAAACGCATCCAAGTAATTCTTTACTAATCCCTTTCTAAAAACAAGTCTATACATACAGTACAGAATGCATTAACTACAACTACAATTGCCTCATTTCTGTTCAAATCTAATCAACTTTTCTCCATTCAAATATCAAATCAGATATAACCAACTGTAAAGGATATAAATACTCTAGTCCTTATGCAAATGAATAACTACATAAGTATCACACCACATAACATAAGTCAGTTCCAATGAACAACAATCAATCAATCATGTACTTCCAGCTCACAGTATATAAATAAAATCATGAGATTTCTGAACCTAGATATTTATGTTTTTAACCTTTTAAATCTATTTATGCATCTTAATAGCATTTTAAACATCACATTTTAAAATATTTATTCTTTTTAGCAATAAAGATGAACTTCCTCATATACATATAAAACATGTATATTGACAATTAAATTAACTTAATCTCCTTATTTTAAATATGAAAACAAGAGGATAAATATCTCCCTCATTCAAATGACTTAAGTCAACAAAACAGTATGAAGACACCTTTAGTGATGTGAATACTATCAAAGATCTGCTACAGTGGTGACTAGCTTAGCTGATCTAGCATAAACAAACCAAATCAAATTTGCATTTAAATGTTAATGATTAACACGCGGATAGCGCAATTAGCGATCTTTTATGAACATCTCAAACAACACAAAACAATCTGAATCTGTGTCTATATGGTACCAAACAGCAAGAATCAGGTTCACAACTCTGATTGGTTTAAAAAGAATGGTATTTCGCGCCATAATGGAGCTAGCACAGTCAGCACAACACTCGCATTAGTATTAGCATCCTTACCGGAGATATCTTGAGAAGCTCGCTGTCATGAGGCAGCTCTCTCAGATTTCAACCTAATGGACACACCATATTTCAATATTTGGTATGAGATTTTTCTTTGAATTTCTATCCTTCACAGGATATTTTTCATACCAGTCCTTGTTGCTTTATAGTAGCTTCTTCATCAGAGGAAAGGCGTGTTTTTCGAAAAAAAAAAAAAAAAAAAGTAAATTCCCTGGGGTGTACGTGCCACCCACAGTCAGAAATTAAGAAAAAAAGTGTACTTATTCTAAGCTATGCTTAAAAAAATGGCATTTTCGCAGAGAACGAGTCAAATGACATAACGACAGGCAAACGTAGGCGCTGCCGCCCTGGTTCTCAGTGTGGTTCTGAGAGGTGGTAACAGAAAAGAGAGATTGTCGTTATCGTTATTATAGTTATAGTAGGTTTGAGTTGTCACAATGGTGAATTCTTGTGTTTGTTTTGGATGCAACAACTCCAACTTGTCTGGCCATCGGGTCCACCGATTTCCAAACAAGTAACACAAAGATTTCTGTGCTTCGAATCACTTCGTCCAGGCAAAGAGAAGCAATTTCGCTGCCTCCTCATTGACAAGAAACATGGTGGTATGTGAAAAACACTTCACACCGGACAGCTACAACCAAGGAGATCTTATGGAATTTCGCATGGGATTTCGACGAAAAGGTTGGGTTAGGCTGGCAAATGGAGCTGTGCCATCGGTGCATGCAAGTCCACCTACAAAATCTGGCGGGAGTGAAGAGTCTAACGTTAACGTTAGCACTAGCAGAGAATATGCCACCGGTCGCACGCGCACGCGCACACTTTTCACCGTCTCCAAAACGCATCCAAGTAATTCTTTACAATATTAGTTTTCTTAGTTACATCAGAGTTGACTTGGTTGTCTTTGACTAATCCAGGGGAGGAGATGTTGAGCGAGTCCCCCTACGGAGGAACCAGGAGAGCTGGAATCTCTCAGTGACCCAAAATACAAACCTTTTTATTAATGGAAACTGTTTCTGATTGTGTATCAAAAAATGTCATAGTCAGAATTAATGTGTGTTTCCTTTTCTTGTTTTTAGTGCTGTTGACAAGTTCATTGTTTGCCAGAGGCAGTTGCAGTCCTTGTTCACTGTTTGCCCTGCATGCTGTGGGGAAACCCAGGTACACATAATGCACCCGGAAGGAACTTTCATAAAAGTCAAGCAGGTAATGTCTTATTTGTCAACTGTCTGTGAGGAGATGAATTATAGTCTGTGAATGTACAGTATGTATATTAATTATTTGTGTCTTAACTATACAGGTATTTCACTGCCTCATCTTAAAGCTGCTTGAGTTTTGAATCTTCTCTCATCTTTCAGGCCTGCGGAACTTGTGGTTATGAGCGTTACTGGCAAAACCAAGAGAAGGTGCATCAGTGTGTTCAGAAGGAACAAGGCATGTCTTTGACATCTGGCATATTAGGAAAAGTATAAATGAACACAGCACTCCTGCGTTTACAAGCTGCGCACATCCACTGTTGCAGGGCCGTGCACAGGGGGGTGGCCCGGTGGCCAGAGCCACTGCCCCTCTGCCCTAATCGACTGAGGTGCCCCTTTTCCCCACCACTCCGCTCAAAGCATTCCGTTGATTCCGCGAATCCGCTCCAGGTTTTCCCGCTCGCTCCGCACTCCGCAGCATCACTCACAGTATGTGTCTGCGGCGCTTGTGAACAGAGGTGGGAAGTCCAGGGGCCAAAGAGTAAAAGTCCTGCCATATTTTTGTTCCACCCATGAACTCATCAGCTGATTTCACCAGAGGAGGAACCAAGTCATTCCTTCCAAGTCACAAACGAGTCTTGAGTCAAATCCCAAGTCCTCAAAGAGTAAAAGTTAATGAGATAATTAAGTGACTAATTAAATGAAGATGCATTAGTGATAAACACCTGCTGTTTACAATCAACATCACTGAAGAAAAGAGAAACACAAGAACTACAACTGACTTTAAGCACAGCCTTGGATGAAATCAATTAAAAAAAAATATATATATATATAAAAAAAAAAAAACTTTGCCACCATATTTGTGGTGAGTATTTGCGTCAGTTGATATCTTGAGCCTTTAAGCGGTTTTCACAAATTTGCTTCTATACAATTGCATTATTGTTTTGGAGCAAACATTTGTGCAATGCTGATACAACTCTTGATCTAGCAGGTGACTTATGCCTTTGATGACTGTATGATCTTGATTAAATTTCTTCATTATATGAGAATAGTTCGTGGCTTAGTTGTTAGAGAGAACTGCCGTGAATTCGCTGCTCTGTCTGTGCACTTTGGATGGGTTAAATACAGAATATGATTTCTGAGTACGGGTCACCACACTTAACTGTATGTCACTTTCACAAAAAAGAGAGAAATCTCATTATGAAAATGCCACCATATAATGCTTTATAACACTTCAATATTAAGAAAAAAAAAATTGGATTTAGGCATTTAGCCATGAACATTTATCATGTGATACTCAACAGTGGTGAAAATTATTATTCATACTGCAGTGCATTATGGGAGTAATTCATGTATTGCAACATGAAGCATTTTGTTGATTGTAACCATTGTAGAGATTCATATGCTGGTTCTTGATATATGTGTGTGTGTCTAAAAAGCACTGGAGTTCAAACTTTTATATGTGTTACAAATTTAAAAAAAAATCCATATCTTGTAAATATTAGAGCAATGCTTTTTTGTGTGCATGCTGTAGTTTCACTGGAATTATTCAAAACCTAGACATGTGATAAGAAAGAAGACAAAAATATTTGAGATATAGTTAAACCAGCTCATTGTAACTATATGTTTTTCATATGTCACAGTTCTGTCTTCTCCACAACAACCCATGCAGAGCTACAGAGAAAGATCTAGTACAACAAGTCAAGGGTCAAGACCACAATTAAACCAAACACTGATCTCCATGATGGTGGCATCTTTTTAACCAATAAAACATCCACATCTGATCCTCTGTAATTCTCAATAACAGCAGGTGTTCATCACTAATGCACAATCAACTTTAACTCTTTGAGGACTTGGGATTTAACTTGAGAGTCGTTTGTGACTTGGAAGGAATGACTTGGTTCCTCTGGTGAAATCAGCTGCTGGACTTTTACTCTTTGGCCCCTGGACTTCCCACCTCTGTACAAAACTGGTCTCTTAAGGTACAAATCACAAGGGTACAGCACCAGTGACAAGCTATTGTACCCCTAAAGGTACAATTATGTACTTTATTTTCTGAGAGTGTACCCTCAAGGTTACAGCTTTTGTACCCTTGGCATAGGGTACATAAAACATCACCATCTGATCCTCTGTAATTCTCAATAACAGCAGATGTCATTCATTAATGCACAATCATCATTTAATTAGTCACTTTATTATCTCATTAACTTTAACTCTTTGAGGACTTGGGATTTGACTCAAGACTCGTTTGTGACTTGGAAGGAATGACTTGGTTCCTCCACTGATGAAATCGGCTGATGAGTTCATGGGTGGAACAAAAATATGGCAGGACTTTTACTCTTTGGCACCTGGACTTCCCACCTCTGCTTGTGAACACGACAGTTCACGAAAGCTGTCGCATTAACAGGTAGGCTATGCAAGACAGTGGTTGAATCTGCGAAATTAGTCATTTGTTTTTTTTGTTTTTTTGTTTTGTATTTATGTCGGTAATGTTTTGTGCTCTTGGTCTTCTACTAGTGCTAACAACTTGTACAACATATCCACGTTCTAAGAAGCTGCTTGTCTAATCAAATTATAATTGTACTATCGATCAGATCAGATCAGATCTAATACAAATGTAGCAGAAATGAGTCGAACCAGACAAATTAAAGAGTCTATCAGAGCTGTATGCATTGGAACACGAGAGCTGAATTCCTCAGGAAGTCATAAATCAGTTCTAGTGCCACAATAGCCAAGCAAGATGACCAACCAACTTGGTCACACAACAGCTTTCAACATAAACACCACTGGAACAATTATTTACAATTTCAATTCGAAGAAGAGAAATTTGGTGTCAAATTTGTTGTTCGTAATTGAAATGCAGCGCTGGACATCACATGGAAACCCATGAGTTAAACACTTACATTGATCCCCCCCCCCCCACCTAGCAGAACCAGACTGAAATTCCTAAAGGGGGAAGGGATTTTGTCTCCACAAAAGTCTTTGTCATGAGAATGGCAAAGAAACTGCTTTTGTACATATCTATGGACCAGAATGAACTCAAAAAGACTCATAAATGAATCAGTCCATCGCATCACTCCATATTCATTTATGTGTAACCCACACATTTGACTATCATGTTATAATCACTTATTGTGTATGTTTTTTTTTAAATAACTATGGTATAGCTGAAGGGTACATAGTCGTGTTTGATATGTGTGTGATTATATTTTCTTGCTTGATATTGTCCTGACAATCATTTATTTGTAAAATATATCATAATCTGGTAATAGGAATCATGTCCGAAAATTAGACCCTGCAAATTCGGACCACATGCTTGGTAAGATAAACAAATGATTTATGATACCCCCGAGCCAAGACAATATCTGATTGGTCAAGACAATATTTGAGGCGTGGCCAACAGGCCTCTTTAAATACTTTGGACACCATGAAATCTTGCTTTTAGTTCTAGCCTTGCTCGTGCTATCAGTCAGGCTTTTAGTCTGCTTTTAGTCTGCTTTCAGAGTCTGCTATTAGCCATGTCTGTTTCTAGTCTCTAGCTATGCTTCTGCTACCTTGTAGCTCCTAGCCATGCTGTGTAGTCATCACCGTTCTTTGAGCGCGGTTCCAGCGTGCCTGCCTACTTAGCCACTATGAGAAGAAACACAACCTAGTCTCGTCAAACTTTATTTCTTTTCTTTTCCGTTTGAGAGTTTCGTGTTCTGAGTTAAGTTTTGTAACATCCGTTCAACTTCAACCAGCCCACAGGACTCTGCACTTTCAGCCAACGCCCAACAACCACGGGCTTCCCAAGACGTCACTTCAGCGACTGAACTTCCAGCCAATCAACGACCTCGGGATAGCCCTTTCACCGAGGCTCCTTCTTACACAGGAGACGCAAGTAACATTACCTCCAGACTGTGACCTTTGCTGGTGTATCTAATATAATTTTAACCTCACTGAGGAACTCAATGCGAGGGCTAATTACGTGATTGATGGTTGTTCATGTCTATGCAATTTAACTTATTGCTGTGAACTTGGGATTCTATATCCCCATTCTCTTAGACTCATCTTTCCCTAACTTTCGATCTTCCTGCAACTTGTGTGAATGTGTGTGCGCGTGCGTTTATGTGTTAGATTAGTTTATATGTCTTAGATTTATCTAATAAAGCCTTATTCATATTGAAAAGAGAAGTATCTTGTGTTTTGTGCTTACAAGTTAATGTCTTAAACTGCCGATCTTGTTACTGTGCTAATTGATAGTGTTTCACTATAGTTTGGATATTAGTATCCAGCGCAGATTTGATGTTAAACGGCTCGTTCACTGACCAGCCGTGAAACAGTGATTCTGTTCAAATTCCCTTTAAAATCTTAAATTATTCCCTTTGAGCTAAATAGACCTGTTTCCCTTACACAAATAACTACATTTTCTGTTGTTGGCACACTTTGTAGACAAGACAACCATAAAAAACAACAAAAAAACAATGCCTTCACAAAAAAAAGACAGCGAGAGAAAGAGAGAAGGGAGGCTGCTAAAGGCAGTTCAACATTGCAAACATGGATTCAAAGCTCCAGCAAGCCAGCAGGTAAATCATCATATAGAACAGTTAGCAGACAGTTTGTCTGTTTAATTATTGTAAGTATATCTCCCATTATAATCACTTGTCTTAGTTGAGACTAACACATCATAGGCTCTAAATGAGTTGTATATATAGATTTAGGCTGTATGCTAATATGAAATTAAATGTCTATTACTTATTACTCCATTGAAGATGAGGCAGAGGCAGGCTCAGAGAGTGAGGGAGAGCCCATTCAGCATCAGCCAAATCAGACCCTTACAGGTACAGTATTGTTCAAAATAATAGCAGTACAATGTGACTAACCAGAATAATCAAGGTTTTTAGTATATTTTTTATTGCTACGTGGCAAACAAGTTACCAGTAGGTTCAGTAGATTGTCAGAAAACAAACAAGACCCAGCATTCATGATATGCACGCTCTTAAGGCTGTGCAATTGGGCAATTAGTTGAAAGGGGTGTGTTCAAAAAATAGCAGTGTCTACCTTTGACTGTACAAACTCAAAACTATTTTGTACAAACATTTTTTTTTTCTGGGATTTAGCAATCCTGTGAATCACTAAACTAATATTTAGTTGTATGACCACAGTTTTTTAAAACTGCTTGACATCTGTGTGGCATGGAGTCAACCAACTTGTGGCACCTCTCAGCTGTTATTCCACTCCATGATTCTTTAACAACATTCCACAATTCATTCACATTTCTTGGTTTTGCTTCAGAAACAGCATTTTTGATATCACCCCACAAGTTCTCAATTGGATTAAGGTCTGGAGATTGGGCTGGCCACTCCATAACATTAATTTTGTTGGTTTGGAACCAAGACTTTGCCCGTTTACTAGTGTGTTTTGGGCCATTGTCTTGTTGAAACAACCATTTCAACTTCATGTCCTCTTCAGCATAGGGCAACATGACCTCTTCAAGTATTTTAACATATGCAAACTGATCCATGATCCCTGGTATGCGATAAATAGGCCCGACACCATAGTAGGAGAAACATGCCCATATCATGATGCTTGCACCTCCATGCTTCACTGTCTTCTTCTGAACAATGTCTTGAACGACCCATTTTCCTCAGCTTTCAAATGCATGTTCAACAAGTGTTGGCTTCATCCTTAAATAGGGGCCACCTGATTCACACCTGTTTCTTCACAAAATTGATGACCTCAGTGATTGAATGCCACACTGCTATTTTTTTGAACACACCCCTTTCAACTAATTCAACTAATTGCCCAATTGCACAGCCTTAAGAGTGTGCATATCATGAATGCTGGGTCTCATTTGTTTTCTGAGAATCTACTGAACCTACTGGTAACTTGTTTGCCACGTAGCAATAAAAAAATATACGAAAAACCTTGATTATTCTGGTTAGTCACATTGTACTGCTATTATTTTGAACAATACTGTAAGTGTTGTTAAACTGGCTGACAATAAAGGATTCTGAATATGCTAGAGTTTTATAACAAGAAAGATAGACATTAAATTATTTGAATGGAAGAGTAATTATATTACAAGAACATACATTTAATTAGCACTAAAGCCTAACAATTGTATTTAAAATATGATTGTAACAGGTTTGTTATTCATTCTCTATATTAAGATGAAAATGCCTCAGAATCAATTCAACGGAGTAAAAGTGAAGGTCTTGGAACTGAGCCAGAGACAGAAAAAGTTCAGAATGAGAAAGAAAGGCAATACAATGAGACAGAGAGGGAAGAGACAGATGCAGAACAGGAAGAAATGGAGAGTGAGGCAGCCACAGCCATGTATACAAGGGAGAAAAAGCCAGAAGACTTTGAGTTTTTGCTTCAGTTACAAAATCCATCAGATCCTGCTCATGTAAAGAAATACAATGTAACATACAATGTGGCCTTCACAAAATTTTCAAATTCAGTAGGACCATGTCGTCCAATTTTGCTGTTCCCAAAAAATGATCAAGGACGTTCGTTTCAGGGACAGTGGTATGAAGAACACCCCTGGTTAGAGTATTCTCCTGAGAATGATGCTATGTACTGTTTCAGCTGTAGGCTTTTCATGAATGATGAAAAATATAAGAGCAGGACAGGTTGGAAGTCAGTGGGGTTAAGTCTGTGGAAGCAAGCCAAAGGAAAAATGAAGGAGCATAGCAGGACAGAGTCACACATGCTAGGCATGATTCGGTGGAATGCATTTAAAAGAAAAGCATTGGATACAGCATTGGAAAAGGCCGACTTTGAGATGCAAGCAGCCAAAGAAAGAGAAAAGCAAAAAAACAGGGAGATTATCTACCGACTGATTGATATTATATTGTACTTAGCGAAACAAGGCATGCCATTCAGAGGTGACAATGAAAGCGTCTCAAGTTCAAACAAAGGAAATTTCTTAGAGCTTGTAGAGTTGGTTGGCCAATATGACAGTGTCCTTAAGCTTCATCTTGACAACTTCAAAGAAAAAACAAGCATCATGTCAAAAACCTCAGTTGTCTCTCCTCTCAAACCGAATACAAAATGACCTAATTAGAGCAATGGCTATTTATGTGAAACAGGAAATACTGAAAGAAGTAAGGGAAGCGTCAATATTTTACTTGATGAGACTACTGATGTATCACACATCGAACAGGTGTGCTTTGTGGTGCGTTATGTACATGACATGACCATAAAGGAGCGCTTCATTCAGCTCTGTGATGTTCAGTCAACAACAGGAGAACAGCTTGAAAACCTAGTAATGAACTTGCTAAAGGAGAACCAGCTGAAAGTTGAGGACATCCATGGTCAGGGTTATGATGGAGCAGCCAACATGAGTGGGCCTTACAAAGGACTACAGTCCAGAATACAAAAGCAAAATGAAAAGGCATTATATGTTCATTGCCATGCTCATTGTTTGAATCTTGTATTAGTGGAGAGTGCAAAGTCAAGCATTCACTTTGTCAGTTTTTTTACAGTAGTTGAAAAACTTTACACCTTCATTGCCAACTGCACAAAACGACATGCAGCTTTTGTTCAAACACAGCAAGCCATGAATCCTGGCCAGCGTCCCCTTGAGCTACAGAAGCTCTCAGACACCCAATGGACCTGCAGGGAAACAGCCCTCAGGACTCTCAGAAAATGCCTCCCTGCAGTTGTGCAATTCCTGGAAGATCTGACCAAGTCTGAGCCACCTGATCTGGCAGCAGGGGACGCACACATGTTGTTGCACAGCATTAACTTTGAATTTAGTCTTTGCTTGGAGATAACAACTCCAATATTCATGGAAACAGCAGTTGCTTCAAATGCTCTTCAGCGGCAAGACTTGGACTTGGCAGCAGCATACACTGTTGTAAATGGTGTCATAAGCAGAATGAACACACTGAGGACTGAAGAGCAATTCAAAGAAATATTTCACAATGCTACCATTCAAGCAGAGACAAGAGGGATCAGTGTGCCTGAAGAGATTCCAGGACAAGCAAGGCGGCGGAAAGTACCAACAAAGTTTAAGTACTGCTCCACATCAGCAACAGAGGACCACCAGCCACAGACTTTAGAGGAGTACTACAGAGGAAGGATGTACTTCACTTTTTTGGATTCCCTGATTCAGGAACTCCACAGGCGATTTCAAGGGAAGGGGAACACTGACAAAATTGTGATGTCACTGCATTGTTTGATTGAGCCATCAAAGTGGAAAGACACTGCAGATGCTGAAGCACTTAAAGCTGCCCATACTCTCTGTGAGTTTTACGGATTTCAAGAGGAGGAGGAACAGCTGCGAACTGAGCTTAGAGTTTTCCACTCTTCATTCACATGCTCACAAATGAGTGCCCGTGCAATTTTGGAAACATTTAAGGATTTTGATGCTCATGTTGTGTTTCCAACACTTTTTAAGCTGCTGAAAATCTTTGGAACACTACCTGTCTCAACAGCCACTGTTGAACACTCATTCTCGAAGTTGAAGCTGGTGAAAACGAAACTTCGTAATGCGTGTGGACAAGAACGACTCTCTGATCTTCTGCTTCTGGCCATTGAAAAAGACATCCCAATCATAAAAGATGAGGTTATTAAAATCTTTCAGGACATGGTACCAAATAGAAAGGTTTTGCTGTAAAAGGAAAAGGTAAATACCAAAATGTAAAATGGACGGTAAATAGTTTATCATCACCAATGTGTAATTATGAATCATAAAAAATTTAGTTATCAAGATCTTTCAGGACATAGTACCAAATAAAAAAGTGTTGCTGTAAATGGAACAAGTAAATATAAAAAAGTATCAGTAATGTGTAATTGTGATGTTCTATCAAAACTTCTACAATAAAGTCTGAAATGTATTTGAG
The DNA here is from genome assembly GCF_003368295.1 of Carassius auratus. Taxonomy (NCBI): domain Eukaryota; kingdom Metazoa; phylum Chordata; class Actinopteri; order Cypriniformes; family Cyprinidae; genus Carassius; species Carassius auratus. The sequence goes on along the minus strand of NW_020526934.1, from coordinate 54,436 downwards.
CGTGTACTGTCTTCTTTTTTAATTGTACATTTTGTAATAACTGGATAATTTGTGTTAACAAGCAACCACCCCCTTAGTGCCCCTTTTTTTGGTTTAGGCCACTGCCCCTCAAAATGTCTGTGCACGGCCCTGCACTGTTGGAAGGAGAAACAATGATTGGCTGTAAACAGGTACAACATAGTAGCCTATGTTAAAAGATGTCAAATGTTTTGAGGCTAAACTTTTTTTCAGTGCTTGTTAAGTTTAGTTTGGTTTTATCAATACGTAACCCCATGTGTACTAATAATTATTGGTATGAGATTTTTCTTTGAATTTCTATCCTTCAGAGGATTTCCGTGCTTGGAATCATTTCGTCCAGGCAAAGAGAAGCAATTTCGCTGCCTCCTCGTTGACAAGACACACGGTGGTATGTGAAAAACACTTCACACCAGACAGCTACAACCAAGGAGAGCTTATGGAATTTCGCATGGGATTTCGACGAAAAGGTTGGGTTAGGCTGGCAAATGGAGCTGTGCCATCGGTGCATGCAAGTCCACCTACAAAATCTGGCGGGAGTGAAGAGTCTAACGTTAAAGTTAACACTGGCAGAGAATATGCGTGTCGAAAACAGAAGCTTTGCACAGTAAGTCTTATAATACATGTAGCTCTGCATTTAATTTCTGCAAATGTATTTTTCTTGACGTTATAATGGATAAGTCTTGGCATGACTTTGAGAAGTTAATGTTAGCACCATGAAGGCACGAAAGCCGGTCTAGCTGCTAGCTGTCATCAGATGAGGCTCCTGACACTTATTTTATTGAGTTAATAAGACAGGGTTCCAGACTGCGACCATTTTCTGAGAATGTGCGAGTTAAAATTTTATGTGGTCACATTTTTGCGAGTGCATGGTCATGTAGCCTACTACTCGGTTAAATTCACGCATGAATTTTCTTGCATTTAACTTGTTTTAGCACCTGCCAAAGTGATTTTTTTTGTCCCGCCAAAGTCTTATTCGATCGGTGAGTAATGTAGATGAACTGCTGCGCTTGTGAAGGTGCATCAAACATGCCTGCCTGCAACCTTTTACTCAGCGGTGCCATCCACTTCTCAGGTTGCATGGCTACTCAGACAATCAGGATGCTGAAGCTGTTTGGATTGCAGTGCATAAGTCCCAGCACTTTTATTTCCGCCATCAGCGCTATTACACTATCCCTACCATCGTGCAGGCCTGGAGGAATGAGCAGAGGGGGATCATCCCTCTGCTCATTCTACATTTACATTTAACATAGTAGCCTATGTTAAAAGATGTCAAATGTTTTGAGGCTAAACTTTTTTCAGTGCTTGTTAAGTTTAGTTTGGTTTTATCAATACGTAACTCCATGTGTACTAATAATTACATGTGTCATGAAATGCGACAGACTATATGACAGAATATGCTTTATTCAGGATCACCAGCAGCCACTAAACTGGAGAGTGTAGCTGCCAGGAAAGCACTGGTAAAGTATATTCGACAATTGTCACCTCAGCATCAGACATTCTCCCTGGAGGCCTACCATTGTAACGACTGGGTGAAGGAGTGGCAGGAAGCAAGTGTGAGATTAATGTAATTTAATGAAGACAATGATACAAGACTATACTGATACACAAATGACGCTGGGAGGAATGCACAGTCCAAGATGGTGGCGATGAGTGACGAATCCGGAAGACGGAGGTGAGTTGGCAGCAGGAGAGGGTGACACAGGAACTGCGGGGAAGCGAGCCGAAGGTAAGTGGTGTTGCTTGATGGTGGGTTGCGTAGAATGGACAGGGTTCCGGGGAGACACGGACATCCAACGCAGAAACACACAAGAAAGCAAAGCATAGGTCACAAACATGAAACAACGCTCTCACAAACACAAGACGGTAGACAAGCCAATATATAGGGATGAGTAATGAGTGACAGCTGTTGCTGATGACAATTAATGGAGACGCCCACAAACTAATCAGTGTAGACGCGTAACACACAGACTTCACCCACAAAGTGAAAAACCCAGAGATCACGGTTTACCAACCGTGACAACCATTCCCTTATTCTGCACTTTGCTCCCAAACACACTGGCTTTTCTTTTCTTGGGATGTACAGCAGGTAGTGTAATCATTTAAAAGTATCGATACTAATAAAATTAGGTTTATTTTTTTCAATTTCAGGATACTGCAATACATTTGTACATCTGTAGCAGGTAAATGATGACAGAATGATTATGGCTAAAAACTAATGCAGTCTTGTATAGCAGACCAAAATGTTGTTGATTGATAACAGCATTACATATTGTTTGCAAAAAAATAATTGATGAGTCAATTATTAAAGATGAGTCATTGTCTTAAACCCATTTAAACTGAAAACATTAATGTCATTAATGATTGAGCCGCATTCAGCATGATGACATTCTATGATGACAGCTGTTTCGTTGGTCCGGCCGCGTCTGTCCCACTCCTGGCTTCCCATGGGCTTCTACCTCCCGTGTCGTGGTGTAATCTCTCTGGTGCGGTTGGCTTGAGTATGGATTCCTTGCCGGCAGTGCCGGCACGGGCGGCATTGGTGCCTGATTCTGCTGGACTGTTGATGCCGGCTCTCATGGGGTTTCCGAACATTGCTGCTGGTGTGCCCAACCGTGGAGGCGTTCATGTGCGGACTCTGCGGAGTGGACTGGATCCAGTGCATTTGTTTGACGTGCACGCTAGCTTGCAAAGTGCCGAACCTGTTGGTGGTGAGTGTTTGACTCGGTTATCCACAACACCTACCTGTTTGAACGTAGGCCTACATTCAAACAGATCCTTTAAACCAAGGAATCCGGTAATGAAAAGGCATCTATCAACACATTTTTTCCAAACCCTGAATCAAGCTAAAATTGTCTGGGATACACGATGCAAAATGAAAGGATTGTTTGGCGGACATTTAAACATCCGGAGTATGACTCCTAAACGCGAACAACTTGAACATTTACTCTGAAATTCCAATATTGACTTTCTAGGATTATCAGAAACTTGGTTAAATTGTTCATCCGCAAATTTAGTAGTAAATATGCCTGGATATAATGTTTTTAGAAAAGATCGGGAGCAGGGGAGGGGTGGAGGGGTTTTACTTTATATAAAAAGCACTTTAAAATGTAATCAAATTGAATGGCCGAGTGATGTTAGTCTTCAGTGTGTTGGTGTGGATATCTCACTTTCTGCAGAAATGTCTTTTATTTTAATCTGTATGTATCGTAAACCTTCAGCAAAGTTGGATTTTTATGACCAATTGAAACAACTTCTCAATCACTGTGATTTAAAAAAAAGAAGTAATTATCATGGGAGATTTTAATATTAATTGGAATGAAAGGAAGGACAGAAAAAATTTAAAACAGATTTTTGACTATTTTAACTTTACACAACTGATAGAACAGCCTACTACAATAACCCCTCATTCTAAAACTAGAATAGATCTTCTGTTTACAAATAAACCTGAAAGAATTTTAAAACATTATAACCTGCTGACAGGGCTGTCTGACCATAATGTAATTTTTTTTTCAAGAAAACTAACAAAGCAACGCTTTTTAAATTAATTTAAAACCACTGCTCATCGTGATGTAGTCCCAAAATATCAGCAACACAATCTTGAAATAGCTTTAAAAGAGATTGATTGGAGTGAAGTCCTGCAAAGTGAAAATTTAGAGAGAGGCTCTGATTATTTTTTGGGAAAGGTCAAAGAGGTGTTTGAATTGTTTACTAGAAGGGGACGGTTAACAATAATAAAAGAGAATACATTACCCTGGGTTAACAATGAATGTAGGAAATTGATGAAGGAGAGAGATCAGCTCCTTAAAAAACGCTGAATTCTGGTCTTTTAACTAATCAATCTAAATACACCTCTATGAGGAATAAGGTAATACAGACTTTACGAAAGGCTAAAGCAAGTGTTTTTATGAACATTATTGAGGGTTCAAAAGGGGATGGGAAAAAAATTTGGCAAACCATTAATAAATTAGCTAGTAAACAAAAGAACAATGTAAAACATTTTGAACTTAAAATTAACAGTACTCTAGTAAAAGATTCTTTATCTATAGCCACTAATTTTAATTCACATTTTAGAAATTCAGTGGATGAATTAACACAGCATTTTACTGTTAAATACATTACACATAGACCTATACAAATTGATAAGCCGTTATTTCAAATAGATGAAATAACTGAGTTAGAAGTAGCAAATATCATTGATGCATTAAAAAGCTCCAAAGCAAAGGATGCGTATGGGCTTGACACAACATTTTTAAAAACAAATAAAGATTCTTTAGTATGCCCAATAACACACATGGTAAACCTGTCATTCAAACAAGCAGTTGTTCCATCTGCTTGGAAGATGGCTACAGTTGTTCCAATCTACAAATCTGGAGATAAATTACATTTGAAAAATTATAGGCCAATAAGTATTCTTCCTATTATATCTAAGGTAGCAGAAAAATGGGTATCAAATCGTTTGACTAATCATCTAAATAAGGGTTTTAATTCTTTACATCCAATGCAATTTGGTTTCCGAAAAAATTACTCAGCAGATTCAGCAAACTGTTTGTTTGTTGAGAGAGTGAAATGTTTACTAGATAAGAATGCGTGTGTTGGTGCTGTCTTTTTAGATTTAAAGAATGCATTCGACACTGTTGACCATCAGGTGCTTTTATCTAAACTAACAAATTTTAATTTCTCAGAGGAAGCAATACTTTGGGTAAAATCTTATCTTTCTAATAGGAAACAATGTGTATGTATTGATGGCGTGAAATCTTCTTATATTGTCTGCCCCAAGGGGGTTCCACAAGGTTCTATTTTAGGACCATTGTTATTTTCACTTTACATTAATGACTTACCTGAAGTATGTAAAGATGTAAATATTCAGTTATATGCAGATGATGTAGTTATTTATACCCATGCTAAGAATTTTGAAAAAGCCTTGATTACTTTGACCTCTGCTATGACTAATGTACAGGATTGGCTTATCAGGACAGGTTTAATATTAAACACAAAAAAATCTGTGTGTATGATGTTTTCAAAACGGTTAGTAGAGATGACGCATTCAAATGTATTTCTAGGAGGAGAGGAAATAGAACATGTGAAAGAGTTTACGTATCTTGGAGTTACTCTTGATTCTACTTTCACTTTTAAAAGCCATGTAAAAAAGTTGTCTAATATTGTGAAATTTAATTTAAGAAATTTTAGGTATATTAGGTCTTTCTTGACAGTTGGTGCTGCAAGGCTGTATTTATATTCAATTATTTTTTTCACGTATGCAGTATTGTTTCAGTAGTTGGTCATTCACTAGTAATTCAATTCTTAAGTCAATAGAAACACTGTATAAGAAGGCGATAAAAGTGTTTGATAAAAAAAACCTCTCATTTCACCACTGTAAAATAATTAAAAAACATAATCTTTTGAGTTATGAATCTTAATTATGCATGCTTTGTTTATAAGGTCTGGCATGGGCTTGCTCCACCCCCGTTGAAGGAGTTTATTAAACAGAGGGCATATTGTGGTATTGGTGCCAGGTCTGTCAGTAGAGGGGATTGGGAAGTACAAAATAGGCTAACATCTTTTGGCCAGAAAGTTTTATCAGTGATAGGGAGCAAATACTTTAATAGTTTGCCACAGTCAGTACGACAGTGTTCTAATTATCACACTTTTAAAAAAACATCTTAAGAAGTGGCTTATGAAAAATCAAGTGTGTGAACATTTTTCTTAGTAATTTTTGTGATGTGGTTTATATATGTGTTTTTAGCAGAGTCTTGTGTATAGTGAGTATTTGTTAGTGCGTGTACCTGCCTAGGGACTACGGACGTAAATTAGCATTACTGCTATAATCCAGCTTGTTTACATTTGTATTCTGTACAAGTGTTCATCAACATACTTTGTCCCTATCAAATAAATAACAAATAAAAATTAATTTCATGTATTTCTGTTGCATTTCACTGCATTGGGTTAGCTAATGTTCTATCTGCTTATCTCCTACAGACTTCTCTTGGCAGCCCTACATTTCAATAGTTATGGCAACAGAGATGTAGCTCGAACCAGTGAGGGTGAGGCACGCTATGCCGTTCGCTACCCACGGTTTCGGAAAGGTGGCTGGGTAGTCCACCCCATCAAGCAGAAACCATCTTACGGTTAGTAGTTTCACTTAGTTTTTCAATATCTGTTTTATATGAATCTATCTTTTTTTATCTGAGTCAACCATGTTACTGAATGTGTTCCAAACATTTTTCTCCTCAAGGATACACAACAAATCTTATGGTCTCTCTGGTAGAGGAATACTGCAAGTCCCCACAGGCCCTACAAGAAAGCAGTGCTGTCTTGTCCTCTGCCACACCGCCCCCCCTCACCACTTCCCTCCAGAAGGTTGCCAAGGATGAGGCGGTCAGCCTCCATCTCACACGACACTCACGTTTTAATATGTAATAAAAAGATACATTTTACCAGAACAGTTTGTTACACTATGGATTTAATAATCGTCTTCCAAGCAGGGCCACTGGACACCTTTGTATGTTTGTCCCTCCCCTGCAAACTGCCTCCTTATTGCTGACACAACACATGAAGGTATGGCTTTCCTAATGTTCCTGCCTAGTATTCCGTACGCCCAGCGGACTACCTGCCTGTATGCTGTGTATCTGAACTGCCTGTGGTGGAGATTGGGACATAATTACATTTTGATCATACCATCTTTTCATAGTAAACCATTCCAATGGTAAATATTGCATGTCCTGTTGGCTGATATTCTACTGTACTACACAACACCAAAGTTGTTTTTATAGTAAGTATATGGAAACCACTGAATTTAAAAACCTTCTTAACATGATTTATTATTTTGGTGTAGAAAAGCTGGTTCTTTAAACTGCAAGGTTATATAATTTTTTTTTTTTTTTTTCTCAAAACATACTCTGGTCTGCTGGCTTGAAGAGGGCCATGCTCCTGTCTGAAGTTCATGTATGCTATCTGCAGCACAAAAGGATTCAGACAGGATGTTTCAAACCCTGGATGGAGTGTGAGGCAGGTAATGTCTTCTGGGGGATCTAGGTTTAAGACAAGGGACCAATAGGCGTCAAGCTTCCTACAGCACTCACTGCTGATGGCATAGCCTCACATCTACCACACGAGCACCTGTTAAACAAAATGTGCTAAGATAAACTCATTCTCCTTCCCTCCTTGTAGCTCTAGTGGTTAGTGTAAGACCTTGTAAGAAACGACATGTAGACTACAACTTCAACTTCAACTTGAAAGATGGGCTTTAATGGGGCCGTCACACTAGCCTTACTAACGTGCAAAATTATTTCGGACGCCGCTGCGAATATGGGCGGGAGTAAGATATAACGGTTTCCCCTCAGTTATCACAACATGGATTAATCTGTGCTTGTACTGTGTCTTTTGCGACGGCGTCGAAAGCGTCTTATTATATTGTACTCTCTGTCTCTTTCTTTCTATAAATATATACACACTAAACAATAAAAAAATGTATCATCTGTTCCTGTTTCCATTGACACTGCGAATGCAGCTTAGGGCTGGGCGATATATCTAACGATATGATCATGCGCATCTAATCAGTAAAGCTGCTTCCCTGATCACCGCTAAAATCTCCATCACCTGCTTATAATTGGAATGGCTTTTAATAGACAGAGCCGTAGATCGCTGACAAGCCACGCCATATCGCGTTCATTATCGCAGATTAATCGCCTTCGATAATGAACGCGATATGGCGTGGCTTGTCAGCGATCTACGGCTCTGTCTATCAGAGGTGGGACTTTCAAGTCACAAGCAAGTCTTCAAGTCATATTCAAGTCCTCAAAGGGTTAAAGCTAAAGAGATAATTAAGTGACTAATTAAATGGTGATTGTGCATTAGTGATGAACATCTGCTGTTAACAATCAACATCACTGAAGTAAAGAGAAACACAAGAACTACAACTGAATTTAGCCACAGCCTTCAACTGAAAAAAAAGTAAAAGAAAAAAAACACCATGCCACCATAATTGTGATCAAGGTTTGCTTTAAGTAGTGTCTTGACCCTTTTACTAATTCAAACCAATTTGATTCAAAACAATTGCAATATTGTTTTTGCAACAAACATGTATGCATTGCTGAATCAAACCTTGCAGTAACAGATGATCTTATGCTTTTTCTGCTTATAGCTCATGATGACTGAACATCATGAAATTGTGTTTATCTTTGGATAGTAGACTGACACTCAGAGGTGGGAAGTCCAGGTGCCAAAGAGTAAAAGTCCTGCCATATTTTTGTTCCACCCATGAACTCATCAGACGATTTCATCAGAGGAGGAACCAAGTCATTCCTTCCAAGTCACAAACGAGTCTTGAGTCAAATCCCAAGTCCTCAAAGAGTTAAAGTTAATGAGATAATTAAGTGACTATTGAATGTGCATTAGTGATGAACACCTGCTGTTATTGAGAATTACAGAGGATCAGATGTGGATGTTTTATTGGTTAAAAAGATGCCACCATCATGGAGATCAGTGTTTGGTTTAATTGTGCTCTTGACCCTTGACTTGTTGTGCTAGATCTTTCTCTGTAGCTCTGCATGGGTTGTTGTGGAGAAGACAGAACTGTAACATATGAAAAACATATAGTTACAATGAGCTGGTTTAACTATATCTCAAATATTTTTGTCTTCTTTCTTATCACATGTCTAGGTTTTGAATAATTCCAGTGAAACTACAGCATGCACACAAAAAAAGCATTGCTCTAATATTTACAAGATATGGATTATTTTTTATTTGTAACACATATAAAAGTTTGAACTCCGGTGCTTTTCAGACACACACAGATATCAAGAACCAGCATATGAATCTCTACAATGGTTACAATCAACAAAATGCTTCATGTTGCAATACATGAATTACTCCCATAATGCACTGCAGTATGAATAATAGTTTTCACCACTGTTGAGGATCACATGATAAATGTTCATGGCTAAATGCCTAAATGCAATTTTTTTTCTTAATATTGAAGTGTTATAAAGCATTATATGGTGGCATTTGCATAATGAGATTTCTCTCTTTTTTGTGAAAGTGTCATACAGTTAAGTGTGGTGACCCGTACTCAGAAATCATATTCTGTATTTAACCCATCCAAAGTGCACAAAAGACTACCTAAAGCAAACCTTGACCACAATTATGGTGCCATAGTGTTTTTTTTTTTTCAGTTGAAGGCTGTGGCTAAATTCAGTTGTAGTTCTTGTGTTTCGCTTTACTTCAGTGATGTTGATTGTTAACAGCAGTACGGTGTACATTTTAGGACATCCTCAGACCTCAGTCATCAAATGAAAAGGCGTCATGCCTCAGACTAAAAGGCTTCAGTCATCTGACAAAACGGCATCGCGTCTCCGACTGAAAAGCTTCAGGTCTCAGGAAAAACGACGTCAGGTGTCAGGTCTCATACAATTAACGTCAGGCATCAGATGAAACAGACTCAGAAAAAAAGTCATCAGACAAAACGGACTCGGACAAAGTGTCATCAGATGAAACGGACTCAGACAAAAAGTCATCAAACGAAACGGACTCAGACAAAAAGTCATCAGACGAAATGGACTCAGGTGGAGAATCGCGTTGCCCCGCCCCATGTGACGTCACACGCAAGCCGTTCACAGGAAGTGGTAATGGTTGATTGATGGCAAAAGGAGGTAAGCAGCATCTGATATTTTATATTTTATTCAAATGTTACACTAATTAAGATATATAGGGAAGAGAACATGCTTTTCGAGAGTCTTGTGTGCACGTTTAAAAAGTTAGTTAGCCATATTGCAACTAGACAGCTTTTATTTTGGCCAAGTAGTAAAATTACCCTTACGAAAAAAACATGATTTTACTATCAAAAACCACAAATATAAAAAATAAATAAATAAAACACATGGTCGATATAGTTAAATCATGGTATCCACAGATTAACCATGGTTTTGCTACTCACCATAGTTTAACCATGGTGTTTGTAGTAAAACTGTGGGTATACAAATGGTACGTTAATCATTACACTAAAAAAACTAGTTACTACACTTTTACTATAATAAAACCACAATGCATTATATATAGAAAAACTGTTGTTTCATCTCATAAATAATCATAACAATTATACGTATAAAACCTATACTTATTTAACTTTATAATGGTTTATAAGTCTTATATCGTGACATTATTTAAAATATATACAGTATCTTACTATCTTATTGATATTACAATAAATATTGTTAAAATCAAAAGTGCCATATTACACATTCATCTAATCAGATATTTGATATGATGGTTAAGGAAAAATAATATTTTTATTTTCATTATTATTGTTGTAATTATGTATAGTGGTTTTTGCCTGCTTTGAGTAAAGTAACAAAACAACAATGCAAAGATATGAGACTTGTATTATATCTAAGGGAAACATTCTGTTGTAAGTTAAGTGGATGCATTATATTCATTGCGTATTATAAATCATAATCTTAAATGCTTTAACCACAAATAAGTAAACATTATAACACATTAAAACTGTTGTTATGATTACTCATGAGATGATATGACATATTACAAAGTTTTTTTTTCTAATACATTATGCATTCATTATAATGCCATAAGAATTCTCTTATAATTTGTTTTAAATACGGGCTTCATAGGAAGTGTTACCGTTAAGTTTAATCGATAATGTACTTCTTCACTGATGTTATACAATATCCTTATACAAATGGAAAAAAAATGTTTACAGCATCTAATGCTTTTATCTTGCAGTGAAGCACATCTAAGAAGATGAATAAAATCAAGTGAGCCACAGAGATGGCATCGTCCAAGAGCACAGGCATGTATTTTTCTTTTCTGCATTGGTAAGAAAACTATTAACTCAAAGAAAGTATATGTAAACATTTAAACATCATATACTAATAATGAACAAGAGTGCAGATTAAGTAACAAATATATAAATGAAAACCACCCAAGATCAGTAAACGATCTTTAACTATTACTGTATTCATTTTATATTAAGGGAGTTCATCCAGAGCCAGTGAGTGAACTTTGTGTCCTGAAACCAGAATCAGTTGGGAAGAATGGAACCAAGTCTACCCAATTAAAAGGCTTACACAGGTAATTCACAACTCTGTTTGTGTGTGTGTGTGTGTGTGCGCACAGCTATAGCTTAATGTCTTCATGACTCATCATTTGTGTTCATTTCTTTAGGTCCCCTTCCAGATGCTGATGTCTTGGCTTCTGGTGCAAAACTACGTCAGATTAATCCCAAGCCTTTGCTGCCGCACATACTTGAGGGCATGTCAAAAGTAGAGTTGTACCTCTTGGCAGTCCACTTTCATACCAGTGTCCCCGTATAGCTGCAGGTGTTCCTGATCTTAATTTCCCCCCACTACCTGTGCTTGGTTTTCAGTTTGGCTGTAATTTTAAATTTGGCCAGACGGACGAGTGCATGATCCATCTGAAACATTCGTTTGGACTAGTGGAGGTAAAAAGCACCTCTGCTGAAAACATTGCTCAGGTTCCATTTATGAAAATTCAAAGAGGACTAGCCAAACTTAAAGAGACCCATAAGTACTACTGGCAGGCACAAGGTCAGACTGCAGTGACTGGTCTACACTGGTGTGACTTTGTGACTGACACACAATCAGATTTCATAATACAGATGATCTGGCGAGATGATGCCTTCATAACATCAATGAAAGTACTGTTATAACGTTTATCTGGATGTGTATCTTTCAGTGGTATGAATGGACAGATTCTGTTCATATTATAGTATGAACCTAAGATTTATTTTTACATTCATAGTAAATATATACTTTATGTAGTTGAGTAGTATGTAGCATATTTTGTAGTAGATCTTTGATAACATATTAGATACATCACAAATTATAATAATAAATATATTGTACTTGCTATTAATTAGATAAATGTACATACCAAGGTGAATACTTTTTGTATTGAATCTTCTGTAATGTATATGATATGCATATTCTTTTACTACTTGCGTATATTTACATTTGATACATTGTGTGATATAACAAAGAGTTATTATAAAAATACTTTTCATTGTCAACTATTTCATTGTGTCTGTCAAATTATTTTCAGGGACATTTTATTTAAATAATTTCATTATACAAAATATAAAATTTTACATTACAATAAAAAAAAGGAAAAACACATTTAATGATGGTAAGTATGCATTACAACTAACTGAAAAGGTAAAAAAATGTAATCAATAAAAAACTACTATCAAATGTTAACACTGTAACACTACTATTGTAATAATATACATTCACTGCTCAAGAAACATTGGTCCCTGATAATAAACCCTAAAACAGCAATTATGCCAGATCTGATTAATTCTTCCTGACAAGGTGAGTGGCACAACAGAATCCCAGATGTGTATTTCCTTGACCCTTCGAATCACTCTTTCCACCAGAAGTCTGAGGCGTGCAGTGGCCTGTGTTTTTTCACAGTCCTGTTTGCTGAACTGCTTGGCACATTTGAAAGCTGGAATGATCCGTCTAGCACCAACACTGGAGAGCATATATTCAATAGTGAACCCCTTGTCTGCCATAACCACATCTCCACTGCACCACACACAGCTACCCCAACCAGACCTTTGGATGTGGTAGTGCACTTATAACTTCAGAGTGGAGTTTCAGTGATGTAGGGCTTTCACAGCAGATTTCTGTACAGTCCAGGATGACATGCAGGTTTTGATTGAACGAACAGTAATTCTCTGGCATGGAGGAGCTTATTTGTTGCCTGGAAATCTAAATGGGTAGTGAATCCAGGTAATTGTCCTGCTCAGCATAGCCACGCTTACCCAGAAAATGTCAGCGATAACTTGATTGACTGAAACAAACAAATATATATTTAATTATAAGACAGAACCATTGTATTTACAAAATCATTTAATTCAACAACTGGTGTTAGACTCATACAGGTATGTTATAATTAGACCAAGATTTCAATCTAATAACTTGAAAGAATTTGCTTTACCAAGACGTAAAGTGACCATGGTTTTATTATAGTAAAAGTGTAGTAACATGTTTTTTTAGTGTAATGATTAACGTACCATTTGTATACCGACAGTTTTACCACAAACACCATGGTTAAACTATGGTGAGTAGCAAAACCATGGTTAATCTGTGGATACCATGATTTAACTATATCGACCATGTGTTTTATTTATTTATTTATTCGTGGTTTTTGATAGTAAAATCATGTTTTTTTCGTAAGGGTAATTTTACTACTTGGCCAAAATAAAAGCTGTCTACACTGTTAAAAATCGCTGTAAAAAAACGGCCAAATTTCGACAGTAAAATACTGTTTTTCATTTAAACAGTGCATTCTGGGTAATATTCATCGTTTTCGAGAAGTAGCCTGCTGCTATATATCGTAAAATAACAACGTTCAAATTCGACACTCAGCGGCTTTGTTTCAAATCACACCTTACACCCTCATTCACTATTCCCTACATGAGTTTACTAATATAGTCCACCTGACAGAGAGAATGAACACTAATGAGTGAATTCAGACAATGATCAACAGCTGCTGTTAATGAGTAGAATCACTGAAGAAAAAAAAACATAACAAGACAAACACATGAAATACAACTGACTTCAGCCACAGCCTTAGATGAAATCAACTGAAGATTTAAACGATCAACAAACAGCTTCACCAACTTCACACATTACTAACCAGACTGACTTTATTTCTGTCAGATCAGAGAACAGAGATCAAAAGATCTTATTGAGAATTAAAGAGATTTAGATGATAATGTTACTGTTTCGTTTAGCGTCACCATTGTGGAGATCAGTGTTTGCTTTAGTTGGGCTCCTGACCATTGACTTTTGCACTTTACATTTTGTTTTATTGCTGTATTTGTATCTTTATGATGCATCTGTTACAGCAGTATTAATTTTGATAGTCAAGTGATTATGGTTGTTTCTAACAGGCATGATCTTCTAGACTGACTTAAAGTGTTGCTATAATAATCAAATATTAATTTGGTGTTGAAATATTTGAGTCAATGACACTTCAATTTAGTAAGATTGAAAAGTAGTGTGATAACCAGTATTTATGGATTTAACGACTAGTTTTAGTTAAAAAGTATTTCGGGCAGCAGTCCCCACAACACTCAAAGAGAGAAATCAACAATCAGCATATGAATCTCAACAATGGTGACAATCAAAAGGTTCATGATGCAATGCATGCTGGGTACCAGCACAGGATAAAACTCATCCATGATTCCCAGCATGCATTGCGGCATGAATAAATTATGCCCCTGAATTGTTCACTTATTTTCTTGAATTCTTATGTGCTTATAATTTTGCATTTGTTTTAAGTTTTAGTAGCATGTGTTGTGATGTTTAGAACTGATCTGTTCATTTATTTTGTGGATTGTCACCATTGTTGTGATTCATACGCTGATTCTTGATATTTCTGTCTAAATTTCAGCAAAGGTTTTTTTTTTATTTATTATGAGTGACATTTTCTTAACAGTCTTTCATAACTTATGGCTCAGCAGTGTTCCTTCTCATGCTGTAGTATCAATATTCAATAAGAGAAGAGATACGGGATTAGATCAGAAATAATAGTATTTGTTCTTGTCAATCTATAAACAACAATATCAGATTTTTTTTTCTTCTGTGTACTTTTGTTTTGCTATAACAGGTTCCAAAGGCGCATTGTTACAGCATGAAAAAAAAAAACCTTAGTTGTTGAAAAGTCACGTTCAAGAGCCCAACTAAAGTAAACACTGATCTCCATCATGGTAGTGAAAAAAACACCTAAACCTATTTAACTCTCCATAAGTTCTTCTGTAGACATCTGACAGAAATAAAGTCAGTCTGGTTAGTAATGTGAATCTGGTGAAGCTGTTTTAGTAGTTGTTTAATCGGATCTTGAGAGATTTGATGTATTCTTTTATTCAGTTGATTTCATCTAAGGCTGTGGCTGAAGTCATTTGTAGTTCTTGTTTTTCTCTTTCTTTCAGTGATTCTGCAGGTGTTTATCACTAATGCTCAATCATCAATTAATCACCGAATTATCTCATTAACTTCACTGATTCAGTGTTACTCAAACACTCTGTAGTGTGCACACATTATAAGTGTTCATTTAAAACTGAGGATTTTCTTGTGGGGTTTAAAGGGTTAAAGATTTAAGATGAAGAAAAAACAGAATGAAACATAATTTAACAGTAATAAACTGTAATTAATTTACAGGAAACAAACTGTAGAAAAACAGTTATTTACTGGCACCCCTGCTGCCAGTAAATAACTGTTTTTCTACTGTTTCTTGCCGTAAATTAATGGTTGCCAGCAAAAAAAAAGTGTTTTTCTACAGTTTTTTGCCGTCAAGTCAAGGAAAAACAGTAATATACTGTAAAATGTAAACGTCAGATTTACCAAATGAAAAATAAGTTAATTTAACTAAAATATTTGTGAACATCCATAGAAAAAAAATTAGGCAAAGTCATACACTGATAATGAGAGTAAATACTGAGCTTGACTGTATTAATGTGTGTTTGCACAAGAGAGATCGTTTAGTTTAATGTAGTTTTGTTGTTCACCATTGTGCTGGAGAGTAGAGCCGGTGCTTCAGTCAATGATGAGCCACAAATTCTGATTTTCTGCTGCTTTATATTAAGGCAGTAAATGTGGAGTTGCTGATACAGTGGTGATCTCTGTGTTAAGTACTTCAGCACATACATGTGTAATACAGCTGACAATGAGCTGCAGTGATTTGAGTAAAAGTCATGTATTTAGTTACTTTATTACTGCACATTAAGTGTAAGAAATATTCCTTCTCAGTGGACTCAAATGAAATAAGTTCATAGTACTAACATCGTGGGAATGCTAGTTTAAAAACTCGAACTGTTTGAAGCAGTGGGAGTGGAGTTAATTTCCATGGTAGAATTTACGGTAAAATACTGTTAAAAAATAAGAGTGGTAAATTAATGGTTAAGAGCTGTAAATTAACAGTACTTTACTGGCACCCCTGCTGCCAGAAAATTACTGTTATTTAACGGCAAAATTTTTTACAGTGTAGTTGCAATATGGCTAACTAACTTTTTAAACGTGCACACAAGACTCTCGAAAAGCATGTTCTCTTCCCTATATAACTTAATTAGTGTAACGTTTGAATAAAACTGTTAAAATATAAAATATCAGACGCTGCTTACCTCCTTTTGCCATCAATCAACCATTACCACTTCCTGTGAACGGCGTGCGTGTGACGTCACATGGGGCGGGGCAACGCGATTCTCCACCTGAGTCCGTTTCTTCTGATGACTTTTTGTCTGAGTCCGTTTCGTCTGATGACTTTTTGTCTGAGTCCGTTTCGTTTGATGACTTTTTGTCTGAGTCCGTTTCATCTGATGACACTTTGTCCGAGTCCGTTTTGTCTGATGACTTTTTTTCTGAGTCTGTTTCATCTGATGCCTGACGTTAATTGTATGAGACCTGACACCTGACGTCGTTTTTCCTGAGACCTGAAGCTTTTCAGTCGGAGACGCGATGCCGTTTTGTCAGATGACTGAAGCCTTTTAGTCTGAGGCATGACGCCTTTTCATTTGATGACTGAGGTCTGAGGATGTCCTAAAATGTACACCGTACAGCAGGTGTTCATCATTAATGTACAATCATCATTTAATTAGTCACTTAATTATCTCATTAACGTTAACCCTTTGAGGATTTGGATATGACTTGAAGACTTGCTTGTGAATTGAAAGTCCCACCTCTGCTGTCTATTAAATGCCACTCCAATTATAAGCAGGTGATGGAGATTTTAGCGGTGATCACGGAAGCAGCTTTCCTGATTAGATGCGCATGATCATATCTTTCGATATATCGCCCAGCCCTAATGCAGCTTCTTTTTTTTAATTAGCTTTTAAATATGTATTTTATAAAATAGGACGCTGCGCTACGGCTAAAATTAGCACTTCCTTCATTTTTTAATTTCTGTACAGAGAGGTCACGCAGTGACGTATCGATCATGTACTGGTCACACGACTTCATGTGATGAGAATTCGCAGGTCAGAGTTCACCAAACTTGAACTTTCAAACGCAGCGAAATGCAAAATTTTTCGCGTGAGCCTGCGTTTCCGGTCTGATGCATTTACATGCGTATGAATGGAAGTCAATGGAATGAAGAGTGCAGTGTGACCACCCCTTAAGTGTGCAGCAATCAGACTAAAGTTCCGGATGAATCGGAATGAACATGCTACACTAAATTTGTGGTTTATTAACGTCTACACCTACCACAACCCTAAACCTACTCTTATAGTAATGCATATACAGTTATTATGCGTTATATTCGTGGTTGTAGCTAGAAGGGATACAGACATGCACCCTAAATCTATACCTACCATTACAGTAATGCAGGTACATTAAATGTTTTTTAGCATCAGAAAAAGGATGGGTAGGATAAACTGTCAGGATAGCGGTCTGGATTCAGCACTAAGACTTACATTTCTTTGAGAAATCCAATATATAAGTTTTTACATATTGAATGAGGTTTGTTTTTACTATTTTCAAATACAACTTTCAAATTACACTATTTTCAAACATGCACGTCCTCAATGCGTTAACATAATTGTGGGTGGGACCAACAGAAACTGGCCAATCAATAAATATTTTGTATGGTAAGCACCTATATAAGAGGAAAATTTTGAAAAAAAAAAGTCCAGTAAATGAACTTGAAAGCTCAGGTTAAATATATTTTAAACCAAATATATGAAGTTATAGTGAAACTATAAATTATAGTGAAACCATACATTTATAATGTATTATATTTCATCTGGAAAATTACCAGCTTCTCACTGGGCCGGCCCATCCGTAACTTCGCCACTGGTTCCCTCATGGTGGAATGACCTGCCCAACTCAATCCGAGCAGCTGAGTCACTGCTCTTTTGTTGATTTAGATTGCTTCCATTGTCCTCATTTGTAAGTAATCTTTTTTGTTTCTATATTAAATATTTTTATATAATATAAAATATAAGATTATAAATATATAAATGTATGTGCATGTAAATATTTTCAATATAATACAGTTTATAGAAATAAATACTACATGTTTGTATGTTTATATATACACAATACACAGTAAACACACACATATATATATATATATATATATATATATATATATTTTTTTTTTTTTTTTTTTTTTTTTTTTTACAAAAACCTTTATTTTGGATGCGATTAAAGCAAATTAATTGCCTGACCGCATGAATATATATATATATTAGTGTTGTCAGACGATTAATCACCATTAATAACATCCAAAATAAAGTTTTTTTTTTTACATATGCGTATATTTATGTACACTGTTAGCAATTGATGTAATTTTACAATATATTTTACAACAATACACTGTATTCATGGTTTTTATTGTAAATGCAAATGCATGATGGGAAATTGATGGACATTCCTGTAATATTATTGTAACTACACTGTAGAAGCATTATTTTACAGACACCACAAAGCATTGTGGGATAGCATTAAAACTGGTACTTTAATATTCTTTCTAACATAAAAAGTCCAGTTTTCTTAACGTTAAAAAAAACTTAAGGGGTATGATGTTTCTCAAACATTCTTTTAACTTAATTTTGATTTAAAAATTCAACATTCTAGGAACGTTGATTTGTAACATTCCAAGAACATAAAAAGGTCCAGTTTCCATATTAGTATAGTGTTATTTTAAGGTCAGTCATTCAAACACCTGCTGTGATCAAGCAAGAAAGAAAGAGAAATAAGAACACAAACTACAACTTTCTTCAGCCCCAGTCTTAGGTGAACTGAAGATACAAGACTTTAAATCTCTCAAGATCTGAATAAACAACTCCACAAACAGCATTACCAGCTTCACTTGTAGTAATACTAACCAGAATGATTTTATTTCTGTCATGCATCTACAGAAATTCTTATTGAGAATTCACAGAGGTTAAGATGTTGATGTCTTAATTAAAATGTTTTTTGAGATCACCATCATAGAGATCAGGGTTTGCTTCAGTTGTGCTCTAGACCCTCAACTTTTGCTACAATACTTTTTTCTGCAGTTGCAGTTGTTTTCAGAAAACATTTCTGCATATGTAAAGCAGATCAACAAGTCTGTTTTAATAATAACAACCAACTGACTGCACTAAAAGGGTTTAAATAACCCAACTGATATAAAAATAAATAATTTGAAACACTGTTGTGGTTCGTACACTGGTGTTTAACAGTGAATAAATATCGCTTTTGCTTTTTGTTAAAAACATGTTTTAGATTATTTATACATTCACAGACATCAACATTTGGTGTATTAAACACAACGATGGTGACATGTTTCATGCCAGCATACAAAACATGTTCATGGCTCCCAGCATGCATTGCTGCAATTTTTTTTTCTTTTTTTTTTGGGGATTGTCACCACTGTTAAGGATTGAACGACAACAATACAAAATACAACATTTTATTGTATTAATGCTACTGTAATCACAGCAACACTGCTGTATAAACACAGAATTTTATTGTATTAAATCAACAGTATATTACTTGTATATTGTTTGCTGTAAATTCACGGCAATTAGTTGCCAGGAGTTTCCTGTACAAATACAAAAAAATTTTAACAGTGTACTGTATATATAAATACATTTACAAATACATTTAAATAACATTTACTTATATAATATATATTAATAATAAAATATAAAAACATAACATATTTTTCTTAAATATAAACATTCGTGTGTGTGTGTGTATTTATATACATACAGTACATACATATATATAGTACATAGACATTATATTTTTGTTATGGAAAATGTATTATTTTAATTTTTCTGTCATTATCACAGAAATCTTTTTTTTTTTTTTTTATGTTTTAGTGCAACATTTGCATGTAGATGTTTTTTTTGTTTTTGTTTTTGTTTTTTTGTGGGCTAGCCAACAGTGGGTTGCCCACAGAAAATCCTGATAGTGCCCTGAATGACCAAACCCTCATGAGGCCCACGAGGGAGAACCTCCGTTATTTATTATGTTGTATACCTGCAGAGTAAGATAATTTAATTATTTTCAGACTTTTGTAAAACACTTAAAAACGCTGGTGTGGATGGAGACACATTACCAAGACTATTTGTTTTTGCTCATTTAACACTGGTTTTGATTCAAACTTTGACTTAAATTACTTCAGACAAGCTGTTTGCTGATCGTCTGAACTTTGCCTGTTCCTTTTGAGTTTGAAAACACAAGATCAGCAAAACTTTGTTTATTTTCTGTGATGTAAAAGAGGATGGACATCTGAAAGTAAACTGAGATGAAGGTTATGGGAGGATTCGCACAAAACCAGATAAATATCACAGTTCACTCACATTTAAGACATTCAAAAGGATAATATTGTCAGCTTTTCAGTGAACTGATGAGGGAAATGGCAATCAAATTAGTTTTGTTCTGTTTGTGTTTCTGGCGTCTGGATGGTGAGTTTGAAATGGGTTTTTATGGCTTCAGTTGCTTCTGTTCTGGTAACATATAATAAATTAGTGGTTAGATTAGTCAGAGATGATTTATATTCACATTCATTGTTAATCTCACATTGAAATCCTTTTTTTTTTTTTTTTACTTTAAAATCAATTGACGTGTGAACTCAGTTACTCAAACTCAATTAAAATACCCAACAGCATTACTTGTGACATTAAACATTAAATGTGTGACATTTAAGATTAAAAGCATCTTAAATTACAGTGGTGGCAAAAAGTAATGTCTGGAGGGCAGGGGCGTCGGACTGGGGGGGTAAAGTGTACCGAGGGCCCGAGGAAGGAGGGGGGCGTAGAAGTCAGTTTTCTATACATTCATATACATGCACTAACATTTGTATAGCATTTATGTACAAATAAAAAAGTTCATGTGCAAAACTAAACTTGTAGTTAGGCACTGGTTTGAAAGGTCATTTTCATGCTGTGCAGGGCCCCACCACCCTTCTCGAATCAATGTAAATGGTACGACCCGCAGTTCAGGTGGTTCTGCTGCCAATAGTATGTTCCTGCACAACCGGAGGCTGCAGATTCGCAGATCAGATTGACTTCCATAGTATTTTTTTTTTTTTTTTTTGCTACTATGGAAGTCAATGGGGTCCATGGGGTCCATCAATCGTTTGGTTACCGCCTTTTTTTTAAATATCCCACCCATCACTATGGTATTTGGTATGGTGGCCCAGCAAGATGGTTTGGTGCTACGCCCCTGCTGGAGGGGAGTGATCGTTGTTTTTTTTGTTTTTTTGTTTTTTTCATCTCTGCAAGTTGGATTAAACAGTTGGATTAAAAATTGAATTAAACATCAACATTTAAGGAAATATAAATGTGTGTGAATAATTTTTTTAATTTACTATATTTTGTCTTTTGCAGCAGAATATTATTAACTTCAAATTCAAAGTTTAAAAGTATTGTAGTGATCAAATCAACATCAAGTGATTTTAAAATGTTAATATGTGATACATTCTTGTTCTGCAGATGTGTTTGGTCAGGAAATGAAGATAGTGAAACCAGGAGATTCAGTCACTCTGAACTCTGGTCTTACTGAAATGAAGAATGATGAGGAGATACAGTGGAGGTTGGAAAATGAAAACACATTATTGGCTAAAATCATTAAACGGGTCGAATGCATGACTGTATATGATGATGTTCTTGATGGGAGATTCATAGACAGACTGAAGCTGAACAAAAAAACTGGATCTCTGACCATCACAAACACCAGATATGAACATTTTGGAGATTATAAACTGGAGAGAAAAGGGTGGGAAAGGAAGAGTTTCTATCTTATTATCATTGGTGAGTTAAATTAAGTTCTATATTTTAATTGTAAGACCAAAATTCCTCATAAAACTGAACAGAAGATTGTCCACAAAAACAGATACCATGCAACAAAAGAACAATGCTACAAATCCTGAGAAGAGATCACCAATAAGGGACACAAAAAATCATTTGAATCCTTCAAACTGGAGGACCGTGAATGAACGGAGCATATGGTGCATCATCTGTGCATATAAATAAACTAATAATCAAAGATTAAGGGAATAGTTGAATAATCAAATATCTCAATTTAAATGAATGATATAATTCTGTGTTTCGAAGTCATTTGGAATTGGTGTCAGATTATCAAAACTGAAGTCAAATTGAAGCTAAATTAATACAAATTAAGTGAACTTTGCTGTAGCTCAAGTAAAAGACTACTGTTGGATTCAGTTGTTGGGTCAATGATCGATACTTACAGAATCAGCAATTCTGTAAGTTTATTAATACAAACACCATTTCTGTTCTTTTATATAATTAATCTTTACTTCAGTAAACCATCAGATAAGACTCTGAATCTGTGATGAACCCTGTTTCTGTTTGTTCTCTGTGTGTTTTTGATAATGTAGATGAAATATCAGTGAAGATGGGAGATTCACTCACTATAAACTCTGGGCTTACTGAAATGAAGGATGATGATGTGATTCAGTGGAGGTTTGGATATACTGAAAACACTTTACTAGCTGAAATCAATAAACAGACCGACAGCATGACTGTATATGAAGATGTTCTTGATGGGAGATTCAGAAACAGACTGAAGCTGAACAATCAAACTGGATCTCTGACCATCACAAACACCACAACTGAAGATGCTGGAATTTGTCTACTACAGATTAACAATGAGAAAAAGATGTTCCTTCTCGCTGTCTATGGTGAGTTAAATATTTGTTCCACTTGTTTTATTTTTTCATCACCAGATATTATATTATTCCACACACTGTTTTGCTTTTTTCTGTCTGTTCTGTTATTTTATATTATTATTCTTTTGGAGATTACATTTCAAACTAATTACTAAAGTAAACAAACATGAAGGATTTAAATTGCATTACTCTGTCACAACCCCTTTTCTGTTTGTTCTCCATGTGTGTGTTTGTTTGATACAGATGAAATATCAGTGAAGGAGGGAGATTCACTCACTCTTAACTCTGGTCTTACAGAAGCTTTTTTAGTTGCGTGGAGGTATATGAATGAATTTATAATCAATTATGTAAACTTTTTTTCTGAGTCTATCACTGTATATGATGATGTTCTTGATGGGAGATTCAGAAACAGACTGAAGCTGGACAAACAAACTGGATCTCTGACCATCACAAACATCACAACTGAAGATGCTGGAAATTATATACAATTTAGTTTTGGACAAAAACTGTTATTAAAAGCTTTCAGAGTTTCTGTCTATGGAGAGTAGACAGCAGATTCAGAAGAGCTGAACAAGAGCAAGCACATATTCACATATCAGAAACATAAAGGATGATGTTATTTCTTAGATTATTCCTCTGATATCGATGTGGTTAATTTTCAAATTCTCATATATGCTCAAGTGTCAAATGCAAGTGTTTGTCATGGTCAATACTGAAGATTACCAAAGATTCTCGCATTCAGTAATTTTTCATATTTGATTTCAAATGTTCCTCTCTTGCAGTGTTATTATTGTACACTTTCAGTTTGAAGGCTTTGTTTATATGTCTGTCTTATTAGACACACAGATCTCACTTTTCTGTCCATTTGTCATCTGTATTTGCTTGCCTTTACCAATAAAGTGTTCTCGCTCTGAGGTTCTCCATATTTTATTACAGTTGTCGAGCACCTCCTGGAGGAATACTAAGGTAAGCAGTACATATAAAGTATTGCATTATTAAAGCATTTAATTATACATAAATGTTAACATTATTATTACGCTTATACAGACGAAATGTCACTTTATTTTTATTACTATTCAATTGTTATTTTTGTAACTCTGCAAGACTTTCTGAAGCAAATCACATATACAGCTAAAACATTACAAATTGTAAAAAATTAGATTTTATAGCTTAAGGTGCTTCAGGTACTGTTCTAGAATTTAAAGCAGCAGACGCGTGTGCACTTAGAATGAATAGAAAATATCGTTCACTGGTGAAGATGCTAATATCATTATCTTTAAAGTAGACTTTCGATCCATTCCTGCCCCAAAGGCCATTAGAGAAACTCCAAAATCAGTCTGAGAGAAGAAACAATTGAGACATTTGATAAGAAGTGAAGAACAAATGACCTGAAGACAATTACAGGAGAGAGCAGAGCCAAACAACTAAGCATCTCACAATAAGAGGAAACTATTCAATGTCAGAGTGGAGTGAGAACAGCTCGCAGAGTCCAAGCATCGGAACTGATGCAACGTCATAGCATTCCTTATAGAGCATGCCAAGGAGGGGCAAAAGTGGAGAAGCCACTAAACACAGAACTGGTAATGTCAGGGCAGGAACTACGGAACAGAAGTCTGGTGAAACGAGAGGCTGAGAGCAAGCAGAAGAGAAGACAAACTGAAAACACTAAACTGCACTTTGAGCTTATGAATACACATCAAGACAAAACACGACAAGACTGGGAGGAGGTCACGAACGAAGTGTAGCATGTTCACAACAGTCAGACAAAAGACTACACATGAGGGGAACATAAAAAGAGAGGGAATTTTGGAATAAACAAGTCACAGGTGTGATGGCAGCTGAAGTAGTAAATAAGATAATGATGGGGAGGGAACCACGAAGACAACGAGCACATGGTGAACTGTCAAAACAAAAAACAACAACAATCTGCTGATCAGCATCGTGACAATATAAAGTTTTATTCATTATTCATTTAGTCAATATAAAAACGGAATGTGGCAGAGGGGACGTGGTTTAGTGAACCCTGCAGTGGGGGAGAGCGTCAGGAGACGCGTGGTGAGTGAGTGGGTTAAGCGCAAATAATGAACACCTGTCTCTTGTTGCAGTAATTGACATGGAGAGTATAAAACACCAGGAGAAACAGGAGCGGGGGAGGAGAGAGAAAGACTGCTGGCTGCTACACTCCTGGACCATGGAAGTTTTGTTGTTGATTATTTTTCCGTGCCCGTTTTGCACCATTTTTTTTTTTGGAATAAAAGCAGTCAGTAGTAACAGCCGACCCTGCCATCTTCCTTCCTACACAACGAACATTGTTACACTGGTGCCGAAACCCAGGAAGGAAGATGGAGCGTGCCTGTGCCTGTGGCCTCCACTGAAACATTTGCGGAGCTGATTACATCCCTCGCGGTCATGCAACATGAACAACACCAGGCCCTGCTGGACTTACGTCACGATCTGGAGAGGCGGTTTCAAGGAGACATTCCTGGATTTGTTTGAGAAGTCGGCCAAGGTACAGGACTGGCCGCGGGACCAGTGGCCGATGCGTCTGGTCCCGCTGCTCTCCAGGGAGTCCCAGGTAGCGGCACAGCAGCTTCCGGTGCAGCACCTCCTGATTTTTGATCACCTGAAGAGGGCCATCATCCAGCAGGTCGACGCTCCCTGGAGCTAGGCGAGTCCGTCCAACACTTCGTTATGGCCCAACAGCTCCGGGACTCTTGCCACAAATGGTTGCTGGCCGACGGAAGCGATGTGGAGAAGATAATCAATCGTTTGGTGCTGGAGCAGTTTGTCACTTGGCTACCAAGAAGAACTTCCAAGTGGGTCCAGTGCCACCACCCCACGTTGCTGGAGTCGGCTATTGATCTCGCCGAGGACCATATGGTGGCATGCCCCGGGGTCAGCGAACCTCTTCCATCAGCTTCTCTCTCTCCTTCTTTTTCTTCTCCTTCTCTCTCTCAACCTGTCCCTTTACCCAGGTCCCATCCGCCCTGTTTCCCCACTCTCTCCACGCCAACCGCTTAACCCACTTGCTGCGGCGGGAAGGTCTGGGCCGGCCTGCTGTCATTGCGGGGATCCGGACCATTTTATGGACAGGTGTCCCGTTATGGAGGTTGGGACGATGATCCGGGTCCCGGATGTCCCGCAGGCTATTCCTGGTCAGGCTGGGTGGTACCAAATACTTGTGAGTATCTCTCGCCCTCCCAGGTCATTGATTTGACTACATTACAGGCGGAGCTTGCTGACGTGTTTTCTGTCCTACCTGTACCTACCTCTCCTACCTGGCCGTATAAATCTCATTCAGCACCATATCGAGACGGAGCCGGGCATGGTGGTTCGCAGCCGGCCATATCACTTGCCTGAAAACAAGACAAAAGTAGTTCAGGAAGAATTAGGTGCGATGCTTGAAATGGAGGTAATAGAAGAATCCAACAGTAACTGGGTGAGCCCAATAGTTTTGGTTCCTAAGACGGATGACTCAGTGCGGTTCTGTGTGATTTTCACAAGGTGAATGCCGTATCGAAATTCGACGCATATCAAATGCCATGGGTTGACGAAATTGGACTTAACAAAGGGTTATTGGCAGATCCCCTTGTCTCCATTATCCAGAGAAAAAAAAAACGCTTCCACGACGCCGTTTGGATTACACAAATTTGTTACACTCCCATTCGAGCTGTTCGGCGCGCCAGCTACTTTTCAGCGACTGATGGACAGGGTGTTGCAGCCCCATGGTGCATATGCTGCTGCTTATCTAGATGATATCATTATATTAAGTAATGACTTGCAGCAGCATATGCAGTATGTGAGGGCAGTACTGAGGTCGCTGAGAGGGGCTGGGCTCATGGCCAACCCGAAGAAGTGTGCGATTGGGCGCGTGGAGGTAAAGTATCTGGGTTTTCACTTGGGACATGGGCAGGTGCGTCCCCAAATTGATAAGACTGCAGCAGTTGTGACCTGTCCACGTAACAAGACCAAAAAGGAGGTGAGACAGTTCTTGGGGCGGGCGGGATATTATAGAAGGTTTGTGCATAATTATTCGGACCTCACCAGCCCCTTGACTGATCTCACTAAAAAGGAAACACCAGATACGGTTCAGTGGACGGAGCCGTGCCAGCAGGCGTTTACCCAGGTGAAGGCTCTATGTTGCGGGCCATTGCTTCACTGTCCTGATTTCTCTCTCCCTTTTTTGTTGCAGACAGATGCGTCAGACAGGGGATTGGGTGCTGTCCTGGCCCAGGAGATAGAGGGGGAGGAACGGCCGGTGCTGTACATTAGTCACAAGCTCTCTAAGAGAGAGACTAAGTACAGCACCGTGGAGAAAGAGTGTTTGGCCATCAGGTGGGCCATCCTCACCCTCCGCTATTATCTCCTGGGACGGGAATTCACCCTCTGTTCGGACCACGCTCCCCTACTGTGGCTCCATCGCATGAAGGATACCAACACACGGATTCCTCATTGGTATCTAGCTTTACAGCCTTTTAAGTTCAAGGTGGTCCACAGGCCGGGTGTTCAGATGGCTGTGGCTGATTTCCTCTCCCGGAATGGGGGGAGTTGGCTGCAAGCCGGATGGCTCCGGATGGTCCATTTTGCACCATTTTTGTTTAGAATAAAAGCAGTCAGTAGTAACAGCCGACCCTGCCGTCTTCCTTCCTGCACAACAAACATAGTTACACATAATATTTAACATTATACGTAAATATTAAAATTATTATTAAGCTTACACTGATGAAACATAATTTTTACTTTTTGTTACTATTAAATTGTTATTTTTGTAACTCTGAGATGTTCTGAAGCAAATCACATACACATAACTTGTACATAAATTGTACTGAATAATGTAACTACATTCAAACAGCAAAAAACAAAAAAATCCAAGATACCAAGACTTTCCAAAAGAGGAGTAAATGTAGAGTACGACGGCATTTTAGTGCCACGTTATTTTTATTTATTTTTTAAATCTAAGATTAGGGGATTAAAGTCATAATATTTCAAGAATAAAATAGAAATTGCGAGAATAAACTCAAAATACTACAAGAATAAAGTCAAAATATTATGAGAATAAAGTCTAAATGTTTCGACAATAAAGTAAAAATATTTAGTGAATGAAGTCAAAATGTTTAGAGAATAACAAATTAATTTCAAATGTCAAATATTTTTCCAAGCATACCGTCCCCGCGAGTTAACCCTATTACAAAAATATTAAATAAGAGAGCTACAGCGCCACCCAAAGGAATGTCAGTTGGGTTTGTGAGCTGATGTTAAGATAAAAGGTTGTTCCTGTTCAGTCTGTTAATAAATATCATATTCTTGATATGTGTTTTATTGCCTTATTCAAGTGATTTAAGTTTTTTAGTTTTTCTAACCATGCATAACTTTTCTTTTTTTTTTTTTGGCCCTGACAACTTCTCCCAGTGCTCTCAGTCCAGGCCATTTGCATGAGCAATAAAGGCTATAATCTCAAAATATTATTATTAATGAGCTAAAGACACTCAGGATCTCATGACAAAAGGAAACCGTTTCTTTAAAACACTTTTAACACGTTATGGTTCAGTCTCTTTCTGTTGAAAATGATGTAATTGATCTACAGGAAGCTGAGGCCTACTGGAGCTCAAAGTGTGAAGTGTGAAAGAAACTGCTAGATCAGGGGTCTGCAACCTACTGCACATGTTACCAACAGTGGCACGCAGAGGGATATTCACTGGCACTTGAGCAATAAAGAAAACTGCATTATGACGTACATGTTGAGGTAATCATTTCTCATAGTCACAGCCTGTTAGGAGCTATAAATACTTGTATTATTACATTTTTTAAAGTTTACATGAAAGAGAGAAAGGAAAGATGTAGCTGCAAATCATTTAAGATTGGTCAACTGTTTTATGAATGAAATGTTAAATGACGACAGCTATATCCAGTGATGTAAACTACATAACTTTATTTATTTTTTATATATATATATATATATTCATGTGCCATAGTAATCTTTAATCAAAAAGTTAACCTCCCCCTCAAAACGACTTTCTCTTCCAATCACGAGCTATGGTACAAGGGCGGAGCTAGTGGCGTGAGGGGTAAACTCTGAGGGAAAAACTGAAGCTGATGCTTCACTTTAGAGTAATCAATGCATCGACTAGTGCTGACGCAAGCCATGGGGGAGTACACTACCCTTAAAAATAAAAAAGATATTAGAATATAACCACAACATTACTCTTAGGCCATCGCAAACTATTGTTTTTTTATATATATATATAAAAATGACTTAATCTGATGGAGGACTCGGTCACTACTTCTGTTTTATGGTGTCTTTAAAAATGGGCTGGGCAGTATTGGTACAATGGTTAACCACAAAAATAAAAAATGGCACGTCATGCCGAAAATGTTGCTGAACTCTGGCTGGATGATCACGTGTATTAACACTTGTAGTTATTTTAGATGTTGGTCACTTCATTTCACCACAGAGGAGCTCCACATCAGCGTGTCAGTCATTTCTTTGAAGAGTTTGTCTATTGGTATTTATAGACTGAAACCTTTGAAGATGTTTCACCAATTTTGGTTCTGTTTGTGTTTGTGGCATCTAATTGGTGAGTTTAAATGTGTTTTTATGATTTCAGTTGTTTCTGTTATGGTACTATGTAATACATTATTTTTAATTCAGGTATGAATACTCACCAAGAGTGGAATTTTGACATCATTTTGTGGGTATTTGGCCACATGTAGAGAACTGAATTCAGTGCACTTTGTTTTTTTCTGCTGCTCAATTAAGCATTAAGCATTAAGCATGTCATATGTATGTAACAGTTTTGACTGTTGCCTGCTATCTACACAGCTTAAAACATTAGGTGTGTGCTCTAAGCAGACCATTCACTTTATGACATTTCTCTTGGCTGTGCGATTAATTGTAATTGATTTTTGATTTAGATTATGGATTTGAATGATTATGAAAACTAGATAATGCAGGTAAAATTATGAAACTGGTTGAATAGGAAAGTATTAATTTTGTTTGTTTGATGGTGATCTGGTGCTGGAATGTGTTGTTTCTGAAATCATACCGAGTCCTTGATGTTACTGTGATATAGTGAAGGGAGGGAATAGTGTTTTTCTCATGATTAACATTAAATATATTTTTAGCAGATTGGAAAATAGCTAGCCTTCAATGTAAACAGTCGTTCTAAGTTTTTAATTAAAACAACTCTCTATTGTCTCGAAAAAGTCAACTCTTAACGAGTCATTATACACTCACCTAAAGGATTATTAGGAACACCTGTTCAATTTCTCATTAATGTAATTATCTAATCAACCAATCACATGGCAGTTGCTTCAATGCATTAAGGGGTGTGGTCCTGGTCAAGACTATCTCCTGAACTCCAAACTGAATGTCAGAATGGGAAAGAAAGGTGATTTAAGTAATTTTGAGCGTGGCAAGGTTGTTGGTGCCAGACAGGCCAGTCTGAATATTTCACAATCTGCTCAGTCACTGGGATTTTCATGCACAACAATTTCTAGGGTTTACAAAGAATGGTGTGAAAAGGGAAAAACATCCAGTATGCGGCAGTCCTGTGGGTGAAAATGCCTTGTTAGAGGTCAGAGGAGAACGGGCCGACTGATTCAAGCTGATAGAAGAGCAACTTTGGCTGAAATAACCACTCGTTACAACCGAGGCATGCAGCAAAGCATTTGTGAAGCCACAACACACACAACCTTGAGGCAGATGGGCTACAACAGTAGAAGAGCCCACCGGGTACCACTCATCTCCACTACAAATAGGAAAAAGAGGCTACAATTTGCACAAGCTCGCCAAAATAAGACAGTTGAAGACTGTAAAAATGTTGCCTGGTCTGATGAGTCTCGATTTCTGTTGAGACATTCAGAGGGTAGAGTCAGAATTTGGCGTAAACAGAATGAGAACATGGATCCATCATGCCTTGTTATCACTGTGCAGGCTGCTGCTGCTGGTGGTGTAATGGTGTGGGAGATGTTTTCTTGGCACACTTTAGGCCTCTTAGTGCCAATTGGGCATCGTTTAAATGCCATGGCCTACCTGAGCATTGTTTCTGACCATGTCCATCCCTTTATGACCACCATGTACCCATCCTCTGATGGCTACTTCCAGCCGGATGAAACACCATGTCACAGAGCTTGAATCATTTCAAACTGGTTTCTTGAACATGACAATGAGTTCACTGTACTAAAATGCGTGAACTTGTAATATTATTGCATAAGTTAATACAATTGCATAATCCCTGCCTTCCCACAAACACTTCTTTAGTTAGTGTGTTTACATCGTGTCAAGAAGATGCTGTGTTCTGCACTGTGAAAGCAAGTTTATTTTGTTTCATTGCCGATAGATAATGATTAAAAAAAAAATTTTCCACAATACCACAGCAATACAATTCAAGCCTTTTGTTGTGTGCTCATCATTCGTGAGGACAGCTTCTCTAATCTTCACTTTAATCTTGGCTTCTAAAATACTTTTTTAACCAACAAGCATCTCCAAACCACAAACTGTAAGTGTGATTGATACGATATGTGTCAATTTTCAATTGAGTGCTCGAAGGCTAAATTAACATGCAACCAAATAACACATTTTTTATCGGATTGACGGCTGTTTAGATTGAGCTTGTTCAGAATTATTTTTTTTCGGATTGAAAGGGGTGGTTTATTCCTCTTCTAATACGACTGAGAGTGCATGTAAACACTTGATCGGATTGAACCATGAAACTGAAACTTTTTAAAATGTAAAATGCCAAGTGCATTCCTAACGACTACTTAATGGCAATGTGCTCTGCTCAGACCAAAGTCCCCACACCGAGGGGATAAGAACGATCACTTCCATTTGGAATTTGTCCAGGAACCGTTCGGTACTGATACTAGTACCGGCAACATCCCTATGAGATGGTCCATATTTCAGGAGGTAAGGGGTTTGTGTGGGGTATCAAAGGAGGGTGGGGTGGTTTGAGTTCAGGGTTCTCACAGCCTGGAGGAAAAAGCTGTTGAGCAGTCTGGCTGTCTGGGCTTTGATACTCTTTCCCCTCTTGGGGAAGTCGTGGCCTAGTGGTTAGAAAGTTTGACTCCTAAGCCTAAGGTTGTGGGTTAAAATCTTGGGCTGGCAGTAACACGACTGAGGTTCCCTTGAGTAAGGCACTGAACCCCCAACTGCTCCCTGAGTGCCGCAGCATAAATGGCTGCCAACTGCTCTGGGTGTGTGTGTATGCGTGTGTGTGTGTGCGCGCGCGCACTTTGAATAGGTTAAATGCAGAGCACAAATTCTGAGTATGGGTCACCATACTTGGCTGTATGTCACATCACTTTTCACTTTCCTGATGGTGGGAGCTGGAAGACTGTGGGAGTGATGGGTGGGGTCCTTCTCAATACTATTGGCTTTGCTGGAGCATCGTGTAAAGAAAATGTCCAGGATGGAGGGGAGAAGGGCACTGATGATCTTCACTAATGAGAAAGTGTAGGCACTGTTGTGCCTTCTTTGAGAGTGACACAGTGTTGGTGGCCCAGGTGAGATCCTCTGTAATGTGCACCCCAAGGAATTTAGTACTGATGACTCTTTCCACAGTCAAGCTGTCAATGGTCAGTGGTGGGTTGTCAACCGAGTTTCTCCTGAAGTCCATCACAACCTCCTATGTCTTACTTATAGGTTGTTAATGCCACACCATTCAGCCAACTTTGCTACTCCTCTCTGTAGTGCATTTCATCACTGTTGCTGATGAGACCTACCAGAGTTGTGTCTTCTGCAAACTTGATGATGTGGTTGGAGCTGAACTTGGCAGTGCATTCGTGGGTCAGCAGTGGGCTGAGCACACAGCCTTGTGGAGAACCTGTGCTCAGTGTGGTATTGCTCAAGGTGTTGTGGCCGACAAATACTGACTGAGGTCTTCCAGTTAGAAAGTCCAGGGTTGAATAACAGAGGGAGGTATTTAGGCCCTGCAAGATTAGTTTATTAATGAGCTGTTGTGGGATTATTGTGTGGAATGCTGAGCTGAAGTCGATGAACAGCATTCTGACATAGGAGTCTTTATTCTCTAGGTGGGTAATAGCCAGATGAAGGGTGGGGGAAATTGCATCATCTGTAGAGCGGTTTGGATGGTATGCAAACTGGAGTGGATGGAGTGTGTTGGGGAGGCTGGTTTTGATGTTGTGCATTACTAAGCTTACTAAGCACTTCATCGTGAAAGTAAAAAGTGAAAGTTGAGTGTACAACAAGAGACTTCCTATTTTGAGCAATATGATGGTTTGGGGCATATCTGGTGGTTCTGCAACCAACATATTGTTTGAGTAATATACCGTTCTGTAATTTTAAGTGTGGTGGCTGCCAACAATTTCATTTTACATATAAAACACACATTTTTAATCATCCCTCTTCTCGTAAAATAGTTAAGATTCGAGGAATGATTTCTTGTAAAACAGCCAATGTAATATATATTTCGTTGTCCTTGTGGATTTGGCTTAGTGGGGAAAACAAGTAGAAAATTCAAAACTCATATTGCTGAACATCAGTATACAATAAGTTATCATGACCCTAGAAGTCCAGTAGCACAACACATTTTCAAGTTTAGACATTCGATTTTGACTCTACGATATATTGTCATTGAAGCAGTTAAATAAACTCGAAGAGGGGGCGATATTAACAATCTCCTTTCAAAGCGTGATGCATATTGGATTTATACTTTAAACACTTTATCTTCTATTGCTCTTAGTGAAGAATTTGATATTCGCCCTTTCCACTAATTATGACAATGATTTATATGGAAGGATTGACGATATGATATATGATATTTAACTTTTTCTGTCTTAGTATTGGTCTTTTTGCCTACTGGGTGTTTGCTCTTGGACAGATTTCTTGTTGTATCTTCAACTGTGGACATCAAAAACAACCTTGGCTAACTTGCTCGAGTACTCCTCTCTGTGGAGAAAATTCGAAAATAGAAACATGTATAGGCCTACATGTTAAATAACTGCTATTTCAATATTGACCAAAATAATTATTCTTATAATTTATTTTATAATCGAGACTGTGCTTGGCTATTGCATCAAAAACCTTGTTGGGAAAATCATTATTGTGCACTGTGGGCCCATGTATGACAGCACATTGTAAGGTTCAACAATTACAATGGGGTCAGATTATACTGTGTGAGAGATTAGAGTGTTTTAAAAAATATATATATATTTTTTAAGTGAAAATCAATATTCACATGAGACAAAAAAATAAAACTAGGAAAGCACAGGCTGTTAAAAGCATGGAGTCATAACACCGTACTCTATACCAGTCCGAATGAGTTCCAGTGTACAGTATATACAACCCAAGCGATAGTCAAAATGCTTTGCCTGGAAATGTAAGTAAGAACAAAACTCCACAGTCCAGGATTGCTGATCACCAGCACATTAGTTAGTGTTTGCTTGCCATGCAGCCTCATTTATGCTGCTTTACTTCCTGAGTCATGTCTGGCTCTAAATTGAACATTATTGGCTCTGGTTATATGAGAGAAGGATCCATAATTAGCACAGGTCCGTACTGATGTAACTACACTGTTGCATCTACAGGATGATCTTCAACCACTTCTGCACCCAGCTTGGCTCCTAAATTGGGTTGGTCTCCTAAGTGTCAGTTGGCTCTTTCCAGACTTATTTTAGCCTGTGAGAGTTGCAGCACTTTCCTGTTGCATGTACTCACCGAGAAGTTGATGAGCCATGCAGCAGACACCAACATCAAGTGATTTTGAAGCTTTAACCTGTGTCAAAATCTGTTCTACAGGTGTGCTTGGTTTTGCTAATGAAATATCAGTGATGAAGGGAAGTTTAGTCACTCTGGACTCTGGTCTTACTGAAATAAAAGATAATGATCAGATTCAGTGGGGGTTTGGACATGAAAATACTTCACTTGCTGAAATTAATAAACAGACCGACAGAATGACTGTGTATGATGATGTTCTTGATGGGAGATTCAGAAACAGACTGAAGCTGGACGATCAAACTGGATCTCTGACCATCACAAACATCACAATGAAACATGCTGGAGCTTATGAACTAGATATCAACAATGTGAGGAACTGTTTCCTTCTCACTGTCTATGGTAAGTTAATTATTGGTTTCATGTGTTTCGTATTTTAATCAGCACAAAGATACAATTAATAATCCAAACTTTCTGTTTATGTTCTGTATGTCTGATGATTCAGGAGACGAGTCGGTGTCAGTGAAAATTAAAAATTCGGTCACTGTAAACTCTAGTCTTACTGAAATTATGGAGGATGAACAGATTCGGTGGAGGTTTTTAGATGATCCAAGACTGTGGTGGTCTGGATATGAATACATTTTAATAGCTGAAGTCAATAAACGGGCAGACAGCATGATTGTATTTGATAATGTTCTTGATGGGAGATTCAGAGACAGACTGAAGCTGGACAAACAAACTGGATCTCTTACCTTTAGAAACGTCAGCATTCATCATGCTGGACGTTATAAACTGCAGACCAAATACATAAAGATTGACTACCTTTTCACTGTCTATGGTGAGTTAAAAAAAATGGTTTCTCCTGTTATTTGATGACAATTCATTCATATTTTGTTTCTTTTAGCTGTTTTATTATATTATTTCAGTTTTAAATTTGTAACTGTAGTGTAGCAAACCATTGTCAAGATATTGAACAGTATTAATCTGTTTACTCCTGTTTCTGTTGTTCTTTATGTGTGTGTTTGGTGATACAGATGAAATATCAGTGATGGAGGGAGATTCACTCACTTTAAACTCTGATTTTATTGAAATGATGGATGATGATGAGTTTTGGAGGATTCGGTCGAAGGTTTTGACTGATGATCAGATTGAGTGGAGGTTTTTAAAGACTTTAATAGCTAAAATCAATAGAAGTGTTAACACAAGCACCGTATACGAGTATGTTCTTGATGGGAGATTCAGAGACCGACTGAAGCTGGACAATCAGACTGGATCTCTGACCATCACAAACATCACACATGAAGATGCTGGAGATTATAAACTAAAGATAACTGGATCAAAACCGTCATTAATAACGTTTAGAGTTTCTGTCTTTCGTAAGTAGTGATTGTTTTCCCTGTCCTTAAAATATTCTTGATATTAATGTTTATTGAATGAGCAGGAGGGTATTTCAGAGAGCAGGTTAAGTGACATAACCACTGGGTATGTTTAAAGGTAAGTAAGTGGATAACCTCAACTTTCGGTTCTAAAAATGGAGGTAACTTTCAGGGTATGTACGTTACCATAGCAACTTGCTCTCTGAAGAGAACCTGCTCTGGAGTAGGTTCTGTTTCAGAGTTAGCTTACTTTTAGAGCTAACAGCGCATGCGTGACCTACAGACGAGACTGGCATGACAGATTGCGCTCAATATAATATACAGTATCATTAAAATGAAGTTATATACATATAAACCCAGATAGCTCTGGACGCTGTAACGGAACAGAAACGATAGAGCCGGGACTTGCCCGCATCCACCTCACGGACTCGTTCCTGAGTCCAAACGCACATCGGGCCGAAGCCGTTTCTGGTCTGTTTTTAGGGGTTGTTGCGGATATGTGCCAGCGCCGATCCAGCACCGCCTGATCATCCCGTTACAGATACGTAACGGGTGCGTGAAACGATTCCGCCTACCGGAGCTGTGCCGGATGTGTTACGAATCTGCTTAAATCACCACTGGATTGATCTTGTGCCTTATTTTCGGCATTTTTGTCATACTAAAACAACGTGAAAAAAGTTAACAAACACAGAATTAATGACCACGAATTCATATATTTGAATATAAAAAACGAACAACACAGTCAAGAACAAAGTCAACAATTAACACAACCCAGACAGCAAGCAGTTTCGGCCCAGGTCTGGCCCACATCTGGCCAACATGGATTTCATGCGGGTCAGATGTGGGCCAGATCTGGGCCAACACTATGCTGCTGTCTGGGAAAACACAGTCAACAACAAACACAGAATTAATGGATAAAAATGTTCTGGCTATAAACACAACGTGGAAAAAAAACATGCACTTAAACAAAATCACTAGGTGGGTGCTGTGGCAGCTGTGGCTCCTGGCGCCCTCCTCTCCTGTCCGCCGAAAGGGCAAACCACCTTATAGCATGCCTCCATATTTCAGCTTATGTTGCAGTTGCTGTCGCACTGCACCTGGAAAACAGCATTACTGATTAGGTTTAATGAGAAATTTGGATCAGTGCGAGTCCTACATGACGACAAAACAGGCAGACGTATATTGCATTTGCTCAAAATGAAGATATGCCCATCCTACTATAGGCCTACTTCTATAACAGTTTGTGCATTAGTTGATGGAACTGTAATAAAATAATAGCCTAATAATAATAAAAAACTGGTCATGTAAAACTGAATAAGATAAATGAACTATATCTAACCATTGAGGTTAAGACGTAGCCCCAATTAGGCATAATAGTAATACAAAGAATAAGAAGAATAAACAGAAGGCATTGTTGGTGTATGCTGTTTTACGAAGACGTCAAAAGAATTGAATCAATGGAAATCTGTGCGGGAAGGATCGATTGTCATCCTCTTTTGTATGTCGTTTATCCTCGTACTTCTTAGCAAGTAAAAGTAGGCTACTTCACTCATCTCCCTACTACTAGGGCTGTCACTTTGTCGATTTTTAAGACATAAGTGTTCATTGAATCGATTGTAAAATCATGCGGGCCAGAGGTGGGCTGGATCTGGGCCAAAACTGCTTGCTGTCAGGGTATTTATTGGCATGAAGTTTCGTGCAGAATAACAGCAACAGGAGTGCAACATTCTCGAAAAAATATATACAGAGTAGGCTATATACTGCCATAACAAAAGAAAAACATCAATGCAGGCTTCAACCGGCTGCATTTATGATTTAGGCAATTCAGAAATCTCCAAGATTATTTTAAATAATGATTCAATCCATTTCAAACAAGTTAAAAAAATGAAACTTGGACTTGAGAAACAAGCCATGTGTGTTTTTTTTTTTTATTGAACGTAACCGACACTTAGGCTAGGTGCGCACATAGGCAAGCATATTAAAATGCGCAAAAAGTTTTTTACTCGTCTGGACATCGCTAAGACTAACATTTAAAATTCAGCACATTAGCGCAAATATATGCTATGATATTAAAAAGTTGATTCGGTTATCCTATAATTAGTCTATTCTGTGCTACACTCATAGGCTATTTGTATAGCGCAGTAGTGCTATAACAGATGCGGCTTTAACATAACACAGACTGGTGCGCAAATAACAGCCTGTTACTGCTATCTACCCAGACAGCAACATAGTGTTGGCCCAGATCCGGCCCACATCTGGCCCGCATGAAATGCATGTGGGCCAGATGTGGGCCAGACCTGGGCCGAAACTGCTTGCTGTCTGGGTAAGAAGCAAACAGCATGCACGTTTAAGTAATAGACAGTAAATTAGAATAAACGCATAAAAATAGATGTACATAATAAACACATAGACACTTACGTGTGGTAGCCTAGCTGGTCAGATAAATCTCTGTTGACAGCTTGGTTTGATGATATTTTTTATTATTTTTTGGCGCTTCTGACTGAAGTCCGTAGTACGGATGTGGACCGTATCTGCAAGACGACAGTCAAGCGAGACCCAACGTTTACTTGGCACTTTTGGCGCTGTCGCAAAACAGACCTAAAACGGAGCTCAAACGGATCAGTGCTGTAACGGACCTTATAGCATCACAAAATGTTGCTGTAAACGCTGATAATATTGCTCAGCTTAATGACAATGCATTTATCTCACGCTCTAAATAGAAAAAATGCAGACAGGTAACCATGTTGTTTTGAAAATGTTTATTCCACGGAGTTCTTCACACAGTTTGAGAAAAGTATATTTCAGATGTGGTCCACATCAGTCTCTGACAGTCTATGGTCAAAACAGTGTTGGCTCAAATCCGTTTTGCAGATATGGGCCAGAGCAGTTTTTAGCCCTTTTTTAAATGCATTCGGCTCAGATATGTATCACAGACTCGGGCCACACCAGTGTAGCCTATGTGAAAACAGTATCGGCTCAGATTCATATTGCAGATCTGGACCAAATCAATGTCAGACACAGCTAATGTCTTTCGGTTACCTATGGGAAAAGTGATCTGGGCCAGATCTGTAAAATGATATAAATACTGAACTGATGGCAGTTAGAATGTTTAAGCTGAAACCTCTATCTGGCACGGATCTGGTCCACAATCAGAAAACGTCTCTAAGATAGAAATGGAGGCAAGGGGCTTAAAACGGATCCAGGCCAAATGTAATTGCTATCTGGGTACATATATATATATATATATATATATATATATATATATATATATATATATATATATATATATATATATTAGGGCTGTCAAAAATAGCGCGTTAACGACGTTAATTAGTTGTTTGTTGTTAATTACATCACATTTTTTACAGCGGCGAGCACCGCGACGAAAACACAGAAGAAGCTTAAGGTTTTACCCCAGTTACTCTCAAATACATTCATGCCAAGCTTGAGAAACAGAGACGACTTTGTTTCACACTGCGCATGCGCAGAACACATACATGCAATGCAGCGAAAATTACAGCTGTTTGGGAAAGAATATAAATTTTTACTTGGTTTTACTCTCGCTTGAAGCCTACAGAACGTGAAAATATCGATCCTCAAGTATTGTGGCAGAGCAAATGAACACCTCCCAAAAACAAATGTGTTTGTGTTTCTGAGTT
Organism: Carassius auratus; assembly: GCF_003368295.1. Taxonomy (NCBI): domain Eukaryota; kingdom Metazoa; phylum Chordata; class Actinopteri; order Cypriniformes; family Cyprinidae; genus Carassius; species Carassius auratus. Next base: position 15,050 of record NW_020526934.1, on the reverse strand, counting down.
CATGCTTTCGAGTTTCTCTATGCATAATTTCATAGATATGTGGCTATATTTAACCACTGGTTCACCTAACACTCTTACACTATCTGTAGTTAAATGGCATGGTTTGATATAGTGCTCAGGTAAATTTGATCTAAGTAAATGTTAAACTTTTGAAATTCAGAAAAAAAGAACCACATGTTGATGAATCAATACATGAAAATTATGTATCTGTGTCCTGTTATTTATCTTTTGGTATGCATTTCAGAAAAAAATGGTTAGGATTCAGGTGTAATTGCAAATAGTGATTAATCCTGATTAATCCACTGAAAATTCTGATTAATTTGATTAAAAATGTTAATAATTTGACAGACATATATATATAAAATACTGATGCTGGTGCAAAAAAGTCATTAAAACATTCAGAGTTTCTGTCAGTGGTGAGTAGAGATAATTTGTTCTGTCCTTTAAATATTCTTATTTTATTAACATTTTACGTATTTATTGTTGAATAAACTGATGTTGAGTATACACTGAATTGAACTTATGGGTAAGTCGTGGCCTAGTGGTTAGACAGTTTGACTCCTAAATTGTTGTGGTTGTGGGTTCAAGTCTTGGGCTTGCAGTACCACAACTGAAGTGCCATTTAACAAGGCACTGAACCCCCAACTGCTCCCTGGGTGCCGCAGCATAAATGGCTGCCCACTGCTCTCTGTGTGTGTGTGTGTATGTGTGTGTGTGTGTTCACGGCTGTATGTGTGCACTTTGAATGGGTTAAATGCAGAGCACGAATTCTGAGTATGGGTCACCATACTTGGCTGTATGTCACATCACTTTTGAAAATATGATTTTTGATTTGTTTATATTTCTCTTTATTCTCTCATGTTTTCAGCTCATCTACCTGTTCCTGTCATCAGCAGTAACTTTTCTCAGTGTTCTTCATCGTCATCATCATCATCATCATCATCATCATCATCATCTTGTTCACTGCTGTGTTCAGTGGTGAATGTGAGTCATGTGACTCTCTCCTGGTACAAAGGAAACAGTTTATTGTCCAGCATCAGTGTGTCTGATCTCAGCATCAGTCTCTCTCTACCTCTGGAGGTGGAATATCAGGAGAAAAACAGCTACAGCTGTGTGATCAACAATCCCATCAGAAACCAGACCACACATCTGGACGTCAGCAAACTCTGTCACTCATGTTCAGGTACAGCAGAGCTGATATTAGTTGATGTTGGTGCTGATATTAATGTTTATTGACTGAACTGGTCTCAGTTTGATGTTTTTATTCCTCAGACTTTGTCCAATGTTATGGCTCTTTTGGAGCTGTGATCCGATTGGTCCTCTCTGCTCTGGTGGGCGTGGCTTCTGTCTTTCTTCTGGTTTATGACATCAGATCTAGAGAGTAACCCCAGAGTGCAGTCTGGACGATGGGGCGGGGCGACACTTCGAGGCGGAGCGACACGTGTCGCCCCGCCCATATTTGTTTTCCCCCGCCTTTGACATTTTCCTCCGAGCCAGCAGGGGGCAGTTTGCGTTGAAACAAACAGAACGGTGGCAACTACAGCAGCAGAGTAATAACGCTATTCCGTTGATTGCATGAGGTGAGTAAAAGTGGTGGTGTAAATATCTTATAATATGAAATGCGATGTTCGATCATTTATTTATCCATGGTACGTTCAATTTGAATAATTATTGTTAATAATTGTTATAAATTGCTAATTTTTATTGTTCTTTGTGGATTGTAACAGTACACTCTGTACATGGCTTTAGTTCTTAGGTTTGATTTTACAGAGGTATGGCATCACATTTGTCAAGTTATTTGAACAGACATGCATGATTTTTGTGTGTATATTATTATTATTATTATTATTTTTCAGGATGACATGATCAGGAGGTGGTGGTGTTCTGTTCTCCTGGACAGCTTCACTCCGCAAATGTATGTAGCTGTTTGAATGTTGCTACATGAAACATTACTCTGTACTATATCTAGCAATATACCTACCTCTTGACATTTTTTCTTTTAGAGCTCAACCACTGAGGGGAGGAACTTCACCATTCAAAAGACACTGTCTTCAGGCAGAGTCCAGCAAAGCAGGTTATTTGTGCACATACATTCATTAAGAACTAATAATTACATATGTGTGTACATGCAGAGGTATTTTAGTTATTACAGCTACATAGTTGTTCAGATGTGAAATTGGTATTATGTACAAGTACTATATTGGTCAATACTGTGGATTATTTAATATATAACTATCAGTTAACATCAGCATCAAAGACATTTAAAAACATTTCAGCTTAATTCATTTTCAGACAGCAGCAAGTTTTTTAAATAACTTCTGTTTGCGATCTAATGTGGATTTTGTTCACCATATAAGACAGAAATATTTATATTCAATGTAAAAGATCTTCATGTGGATCATGCATACAAATATATACAAATATCTCACTGGATTATTACAATTAATGGCAAAATGAATGTGTGGAAATGTAAACTAATATATCCTACTGACACACAACAGCAAAAGATATAAATAATTGGCTTAAAACAGTTTTTTTTTTCAATGTGAAAATACTAACACTAATACTTCTGCACAGTACTGTATATATTAACATTTTATTAGTGTTATTATAAAAGAATGAGTATGCAGTTGTGACAACAATCTATAGAGTTTTTAATGAGAGTTTGTTTAAAGCAAGGTTGTCTGTATTCAGTGTTTATATAATGTTTAATAACTTTTATATACATGTATAAATAAACCTATGTATGTTTTTGATTCAACAGCTTCCACTGGAAATCCTCAGGGAAGTTATTTTGTCAGTGGGTGACTCTGCATATTTGATACTTTCTCTGGTTTGCAGATGGTTGAGGGTTGTGCTCCGAAGTTTTTCGGAAAGCAGCACAGTTTGCCTGGCTAGACAGTAAGATTTCCCCGTTTAATGCTCATTCTCCAATTGAATTTTGTAGTAGAAGGCTGTTTTTATTATCATTATCTTTCATGTATTTTGTCTTTACACTATAAGTTGTGGCCAACTGGAAGAATTGTCCTCCTGTCTCCTGACCGGAACGAGTTCAGACGGATGTACAGCATCAGGGAATGCTTGCAGTGCAGAGCCCTTTTCAAGTTTAACCCACCAGGGTACAGGGAAGAGACCGGCGTGGTGATCTTCTGGGCTTTTGTTTATACAGGATTTATACAGTCCAAGGACTGTTTTTTTTTTTTTTTTTTTTTTTTTTTTTGCGGCATGATTATTAATTGATGTAATTTAAAGTTAAACTTTGCACTGTATAATGTTTTAATAAAAAAGCTATGGAAAACACGTGCATGACAACAGGTTTCAGTCATTTACATCAGTCTATCATTCTTTAAGGTTTCTCATATTTGATGATAACATGATTTGCTATGCATTGCTCATAATGGATTCTTAGTTTAGTTGTGACAGGATTGTGAGGATTAATGAGGTTTTCAGTAGTGCAGTTCAGAAAACAAATAACAGAAAGTAACTAGATAAAAAAGTTCGTCAAGACAAACTTTAAGTTGGCTTGAGAAAGTCTGGCCAGAAAGTTTAAAAAGTTTAAAATTACATTTTAAGTTAAGTTAAAAAGTTTGTTAATTGCTATGCAGTCGCAAGGGTACCTGTAGTGGTTGTTAAGGTGTTGCCGTGCGGTTGCTAGGAAACCCATAGTAGATAGAAAGACAGATTAGAAACAGACAGATTATAGATAGATAGATAGATAGATAGATAGATAGATAGATAGATAGATAGATAGATAGATAGATAGATAGATAGATAGATAAGAAACAGATAGATAGATAGATAGATAGATAGATAGATAGATAGATAGATAGATAGATAGATAGATAGATAGATAGATAGATAGATAAGAAAAAGACAGATGATAGATAGATAGATAGATAGATAGATAGATAGATAGATTAGAAACAGTCAGATTATAGATAGATAGATATTTAGAAACAGTCAGAAGATAGATAGATAGATAGATAGATAGATAGATAGATAGATAGATAGATAGATAGATAGATAGATAGATAAAGTTTGAAGTCTGAAAAGTTTAAAAAGTTTAAGAAGTTAAAAAGTTTAACGGTTTTCAGTCTGAAATAGTAAAAAATGTAAATAAGTTTTAAAAGCATAAAGTTTGAAGGCAATACAGTCTGTCAGAGATAGATAGGTGCTATGTGGTTGCTAGGGTTCCGGGGGGTTGCTAAGGCATTACTATGCAGTTGCTATTTACTTGGGGTGATTGCTAGGGTGTTGCTATGTTTTGAATATAAAATAGACTGAATTTAACAGATAACATTTATGTCAGTTTAATTGTTTTTATAACAACATACACAAATCATAACTTGATTTTTGCAAGAATTGTAAACCAATGCTCTACGGTTAACAGTGATTTTTGATGTTTCCTGCTCATGTTTTCTGAACCCGTTCTGCATGATGTCATGAAAGTCTTTCAGCATACTGTATATTACAAAGGCAGAGAGGAAACAATTATTTGTATTATTATATTACAGTTCCTAAACATTTTTATATTTTTCTTTACCACAGAAGCTCTGTCAGTTACGTTGAGACTGATGATTCCCCAATCTTCCACAATGGACTTCACATAGGATGAACTGTTTCCAGTTTCAGCAAAGCAGCAAGGATGACTATACCTTAGAACTCTTCTCTAACACTGCCTGCCTCACCTGGGCCACAAAGAAAACAATGTTACTGCCTGTAAATGGCACAATTAACCTTTAACCTTACAGATGAATCAATGCAGTAACACTGTTATATACCATTGACATTGTACCAAATATTCAGACTGAATATACGGAGGAGAACTGGTCCCCAGTGTTTTTGGTTTGCCTAGTTTCTCCAAAGGTTATTTTTTACTCCAGTATCAGCATTTTACAGATTTTTCTTTATTTAGCACTGTTGCCTTTGGCTTGCTTGCTGTATGTATGAAGACTAAAAAAATTATCACCAACAGTTTCTCCAAAGGTTTTTTTTTTACTCCAGTATCAGCATTTTACAGATTTTTCTTTATTTAGCACTGTTGCCTTTGTCTTGCTTGCTGTATGTATGAAGACTAAAGCATCTACTATTAAAAACCATATAGGCATATAGGTATGTCTTTCTGTAAAGATTCTTTGAAATGTTATGTATTTCGAAAAATGTATAAATGTCTTACATTGATTGTGTGCATATTTTTTTAACATTTATATGTAAAACAATCTGTTTATTAATATAATTATCATATTGTAGTTGAAAGTTATACTTATATAACAATTATAAACTATTTAGCTGTATTTTTAGTTACTTTCAGTGCACAAACAACGATTATTCACTTACTATACTTAATGGTATAAATATAATGGGCATACTGACATACTTTATGTAAAACGAGAAATGTTTAATTTCAAAACTTATAGCGTCAGCTATATACTAGCCTATAAACATGTAATTTAAAAGACATTAATGGTCATTATAGCACAGTTCAAACAACAATTATAAACGATTTTGCAGGAATTGTAATCAGGCGCTAAAAATAATACCCATTAAATGTTCGTTGAGCCAATGGGATCACTCTGGGTCCTAAGAAATGACACCGGGACCGCGACGCACGCTGGGATTTGGAGTTTTCGGCTGATTGTATGCAAACTCGCATGCGGAAAGGTTTGAGCATACGCGTCTTGGAGAATATCAATTTAATAATAATTATATTACAAGTTATGGTCGGATGAGCACCGGCGACATGGAGAGTACAGGACACGCGTCTGGTGAGGCAATAAGCGTGTTAATTACTTTTATATCTTTTTATCTTTATTTTGAAACGTAAAAGTAACGCACAACTAGAATACTGATAAATTGTTTATTGACAGAAAAGTACAGTACATGATGCATCTCAGGAAATATACAATAAATACATATGGAAAATTATAGTGCTGTGTGGATGAACGTATATTTGTTTGTTTGACGCTCTGAAGGCCATGTAGCAACTCCGGCTAGTGAATTAGCACGCAGCACGCGACCAAACACACAGACGGATGAGAGAGAGGCTGGAGAGATACAGGGATACAGATGATGCGGAGGTCAGATGCTCTCAATCAGTATACCTATACAGAATGCACATAAATGAAATGATATAAAGCTGGAGATTGTGGATTTTATTTTAGATTGTGATAGACAAGATATATTTTATAATTTAATGCAGTTTGCAGTACGAGTTATCCACTTTCAAAGACGTGATTAGAACACACACACACACACACACACACACACACAAGTGCCTTGTATTGAGGTTTTTCATCATGTGAAAAAAAACATAAGAATATTTGTCACAAACAGCTTTTTATGTAACTTCAAAGTGTTTTCTGTCAAATGATATAAAGATTGCATCTATTCCAATGTAAGTGGGTATGGGGAAACTTCAAATTTGGGTAGGCGGAAATTGTATACAAAAGGGTAGTATTCCTTTATTCAGTTGGAATAGTATAACTTTTGCATAGATTATGATAGAAACAAATGATCTACCAATTGAGCTACAACATATAAGATAATTTTCTTCAATTTCAACAATTTAATGTAATTTCAAAGGATTTCCTGTAAAATGATACCAAACTTTTGTATGTACACCACTGCACGTGGGTGTGGGTATGGGAAGCTTTTGAATTTAGATAGGAAAAATGCCAGGTGGAAATCCCCAAAATAGCATTTGTGCATAAGGTTTTCAGTTTAAAAATTATTGCAGCCTTGGTGATCATAAGATTTCTAAAAAGCATTACTAATTAAGATTTGTGTTTTTGAATTCATCTGTGTGATCGTGAAGTATATATACAGACACAGCCTAAGTGATTGTGCAATGAAAAAGTGTTTAAACAATTTCAATAAATTTGAACAAGAACAAATTTATTTAACATTAATTTGCATTAGCATAAGCACAAATAACTATTAGTGTAAAATGATTTTAACTATTATGCAAAAGTGTGTATATATATATATATATATATATATATTATATATAACTACAAAAAAATATACAAAACTATGACTACAACAAAACTGATTCGCTGAACTGATTACTGATTAGTCTATAAAACTATGACTACAACAAAACTGATTCGCTGAACTGATTACTGATTAGTCTATAAAACTATGACTACAACAAAACTGATTTGCTGAATGGATTACTGATTAATTTACTGTTTGTACGCTAACTACTCGTTTATTAACATGATTTACAATAATTTTCATTGGCAACTCCATGATTAGGTCATTAATGTTGCCACAATAATGTTCAGAAGGCACAACAAAGATTTCATCATCCGCAGTAAGTAGGTGACAGTTGTCTTCAATTTTCCGTCACTCCCACAACTTCAACTTCCTGTTCGACAGGTTCAACCTCCTCGATCTGAAAAAACAAAAAACAAAACATAAAACATTAAAAACCTTTTAATTGAATTGACTGTTTGTATTTCACTGTGTGTTTGTGTGTGCACATGCTAGTGAGTGTGAGTAAAGCCCCTTTCACACTGCACGTCGGACCTGGCAAATTGCCGGAACATTGCCGGGTCGCCTTATGTGTGAAAGCAAACACGTCCCGGGATTGATTTCGGCATTGAACCCAGGTCGGGGACCTAGTAACATTGCCTTGTTCAATCCAGGGATGAGCGCTGTGTGAACAAAAGCCAGATCTAATGGCGTGTCTTAGTGATGACGCAGGTTATCGCACAACTCTTTTACCGGCTGTTTTGAGGGAAGATCAACGTTCGCGACAAAAAAAATATGTGCAAACTGTAATGAAGCAGAGATCAGTTTGTTCCTCACTTTCCGCAATGACGCTGAGATAGTTTACTATCGTTTACTCATTTACTAGTGAAAGTATAACGTGTGTGTGTGTGCCTGCTAGTGAGTGAGTATATGTATGTGCGCTAGTGAGTAAGTGTGTGTTTGCACTGGTGAGTGAGTGTCTGTGTCTTTGTATGTGAGTGCGTGCACTAGAGAGGGAATGCGTGCGTACATGTGTGTGTGTATGCGCTAGTGAGCAAGTGCCAGTGAGTGTGTGTGTACTAATTATTAGACAGACATTCAAGATAGATTTACTGTGTAATGTGGAGTATATAATCATAAGTACCTTAATGGTAGTATAGTTAGAGGACTGAAATTTTCCTTTGCCACTTGCCAAGATGGTGGCACGCAAGTGGCTGATATGCACATCGTCTCCCTCATGGAGTTCACCTAGTGCTTCATCCCTCCACAGGGACACATCAATGAGCCTTTCTCCGCACTTCATCTTGAGGTCCAAGACTGGGATGTCGGACATTGTCATCCTTACTTTCTGGATCTGCAAATTTAAAATGACTAGCGATGTTAAAAGTGTGATAGATAGATAGATAGATAGATAGATAGATAGATAGATAGATAGATAGATAGATAGATAGATAGATAGATAGATAGATAGATAGATAGATAGATAGATAGATAGATAACTCACTTTTTCAACTTTTCCTAGGAGGCTGAAATATCCACTCCTGGAAAACAGATCCTCCTCCTCACCAGTGGCAGAATAGGATGGTGGATGGATTAATTCCACTGCAGCTCTCTCTGCCTCCTCAGAAATTTTTAATGGACCTGTTCTAAACTTTAATGTGGATCTTCCCACAAGAAGACAAAGCCTCCCATGTCTGTCGGACAATGTGGAATTTTTCAAAATGTAAGATGCCCCCTCCTCAATTCAGGATACGAGCCATTTTTTTTGTGGTAAATGGCCCTACTACCATCTGTGAGGGCACAGACTGTTGATGTGTGCTGTGTGTCAATGGTAATTTTAGACCCTCGGCGGACAAATGAGCCAGCTTTTTGGATTAGACGTGTCTGTATACATTTTAGTGCCAGCTTTTGGGGGGTGGAATATGGATGCGCCATTCTGATGGTAAGAAAAAGGAAGTAATATCTTAGTAGCATAAAAAAAATACGATTTACTATTATTGACTATTGCTATCTCTAAACATAAATACTGAGAAGATGTCTTAAAGTCAACCAAAATATACTTACGATGTTTTGAAGGGGGTTTAGCTGCTGATGACAAACAAAGCAAAGAGAAATACAAAACATTACTGAATATGAATCAGATATTGCATATGTTTGTATAAATGTTTAATATATACATTTTTCCAAAACCTAAAATTTTTAGTTTTTCATCAGTGATAATATTATACATTTTAACCCCCCCCCCCCATGAGCCTGAAATATGAGACATTTTTGACATTTAGGCTAAATATGTTAATGAGTTTGTGATTAATTCATCAAAATAAAAAGTGCTCATGAGCCAGAAATATGAACAAATATTTTACATAAATATAATTATTTATTAATAAAGTTGGCTTGAGAAATTAATTTAATTAATACGCTAATTTTTATTAACTATAGTAGTAAAAAAAAAAAAAAAAAAAACTGGTTTCCCTTTATCTCCCTTCCAATGCTTTTTCTGCGGCACATTACATTACGTCCGCCAACGTGATTCATTTAATTGGATCACTTGATGGTGACGATGGGCTGACAAGCTTTCACTCAAAGCTTTCCTCGGACTGCTTATTGGATGAACCGCTAGAATGAAAATATTCACCACTCATAGGCCTGGGCCAAAATGGGTGGGCCCGAACCCACCCGGGCCCAATGGTAGCGCAGTGGCTGGTTCTCTCTCAGCACGTCCGAGAGAGCGGGGCTCGCGCAGTTGCAATTTGAACCTATACATTCTATGGATTGAGCGCTGCTCCCTTAGCACAAATGGCGTCATTCATATGTAACGGAAATAACGGACATTATTGGTCGTACAGTAAATGTGCTAACGTTACATTTACAATGTAGCTTTGAGGTACATTTACTAGACAAAAACTGTCCGTTTTCGTTATTTTGTACCTATAGGCTATATGGAAAAATATTTTAAAAACTTAAAAAAAAATTTTTTTTTTATTTTTGATGTTAAAATTACCCTGGGAAAAAAAACCAAACTGTTCCCTCAGATCGGGATTGGTTTAGGGTATAATTATAGGGCATTATTGTATTTTTTTTCTATATAATATTAAATTGATATTTGTAGTGTGATTATTATACATTTTAAAAGTCATTTAAATAAATTGGTTGGGTAAAAGTACTTACCTTAGGAAAATTGTCTGTCTTCTTATCCACTTCTCTTCTTCTGTCTGAATGGAGTCGGGCTATGCGTGCGCTCCGGTCACGGACACCGCTTTATAAACTCTGTTTTTTTTCGCGGTCATTGCACGCGAGTAATAATTTAAATCTTAACAATTTAAAGAATACATTCGCATTTTTTTTGCGAATAGTCTATTTAAATTGTTTCTTTATATCATCATGCCTTGTTATATTTCCCGGAGGAGGGGGAAAATAAATAAATACAATTAAGTGATGGGGATTTGGTTTCTAGACTTTCCGAGGAAGAATCTCTAAAGTTGACATGTTTCTCATTTTTAAATGTCACAATATATCTTTCGCTAATTTGATTTAGGCCTATATCAGAAATCCGTGGTGACACAAATGTGGATTTATTTATTTGCTTTTGGAAAAAATAATAGGCTAATATAAAAGTTATATTTGCTATAATCTCCCATAGACCTAGAGTGTTATTATCATTAAAGCTAAAATGATTAGCCCACAATTTAGTTAATTAAAATAATATATGTTAACTTAAATAAAATATATTATTATATAAAACATATTAAGATATTCGCTTTTCTATATTATTGAAAATATATTATATGATATAATACATTTACATTTATTCATTTAGCAGACGCTTTTATCCAAAGCGACTGACAGATGAGGACAGTGGAAGCAATCAAAAACAAAAAGAGCAATATGTGCTATAACAAGTCTCAGTTAGGTTAACACAGTACACGTTGCATGGGATTTTAAATAATATAATAAATAAAAAGAAAACCGATCTAATAAAAAAAAGAATAGAGCAAGCTAATGTTAGTGATCTTTACACATACACGCGCACACACACATACACATACAATTGCATAATAAATGAAAAGAAAATAGAATAAAAAAAGATTAGAAAGGTAGTTAGATTTTTTTAAAATAATAGAATTAGAATATTGAGTGTTAAAGTTAGAGGGTCAAATAAATATGGAAGAGATCGGTTTTAAGCCGATTCTTGTAGATGGCTAAGGATGGCATATTATTATTATTATTATTATTATTATTATTATTATTATATTATTATTATCTATATTATATTATTATCTACATTCTATATTTAACTATACTCTTACATTTGTTAAAGCTATAACTACAATTTTAATTACAGCCTGCTAAAAGTAAAACTGAAATAAAATTAATGAAAGTATAAAATATATATTTAAAAAATAAAAATAAAAAAGGACAAAACTCTTTAAATTATTACCATGTTAATTAAATTTAAAACGTAAATATAAAAGCCAATTCAAAATATTTTAATGTTATTAATAATAATATTATTATTATTAATAATAATAATAATAATAATAATGAAATGCTATTATTAAATATATTAACGTATTATTATTATTATTAGTAGTAGTAGTAGTAGTAGTATTGTTATTATTCTTTCAGCAGAAAAGCTTTTGGATCAAGGAGACATCCTTGTCCCCCATTTCAAATTAAATCCGGATTTGATTTTTCATATGTGTAATAGATAAAAAAGATTAGTATTTAAGTGTAAAGTATTTAATTGAAAAACAATAGTCTAACGGTTGACCAATGAACAGCGTTAGAAGTTTGCATAACTAATGAGCTGTCACTCTGGATTCATCCGGTCCGGCGGTTCTTTCTTGAGGTGAGTCTGCTAGATTTGCGAGGCAATTATGCAATCAAACATTGTAAAAAAGAAAATAAAAGTATCGATTGTTTATAAAATGACTGCAATAAAATGATTGCACTTAATAAACCTAGTGAAGCTGGTTTACAGTGATTTTTTTTTTTATCAGTTAAAGGCGTCTTCAGGCAGGACGTGAAGCCACGTCTAAAATCCCCATAACAGTTAACGTTAGTTGTTATAAATATCACTTTACATAGCCATACCATCAAATATGTATATACATATCAAGGTTTCATTGAATAAACAGAAAAAATAAAAAATAATTTATTGGTAACAATTGGTAATAAAAACGCAAAGCAATATATAGTTAGTTCAGCAGTGTTTAGAACGGTTGCCAAGCAACACACAGGCTCAATGGCACTGTAAGCCAGTAATGTATAATGCGCTCTCAGAAGTATGTTTGTTGTGTTTTTGAGGCTGTCCGCTTTTTAAATATAATAATTTTGAGTGTATTACTGTTATGTATGAGAATATTAACGAATTAAATTTAGCATTGCAATAAAGCAGGGCCAGCGGTGAATTAGAGACCATTACATTGATATAGTTTTTATAGTATTTATTTGACATATTTTGTGTATAAACCAGGTCTTTGCTGCTGTAACTATATACTTTGACTGATATGACACAATTCTCAGTATTGATATTTAGAGTTATCATTCATGGCTGTTTCACTGAGTTGTGTGAGTTGGTAACCCCCCCCCCCTACCCCTTTATTTGCTGTTCATAGAAAGTAAGTTTATTGACTCTAAGTGATTGCTTAATTTCTCCCTTTTTTTACTTGCCTGTAAATCTTTTGTATCTGCTCTTATGTCAGATCATTGCACTTTCTGCTGCGGTAAGTAATCTTTTGAGCAAATTATATCAGCATTTAAAATATATATTTTTTATTTTGCTAAGCTTTAACGTATGCATACTATGTGAAGGTTGTAGATCAGTTATTTGATTTGTTTTCTTACTAGATTGTTGACTTTTTTCCACTGCCTCCTCCTCCCCACTGCCAAGTGTGGCCATCAGCACCTTCATTTGAGGTAATTCATGTTTTCATATTCACCACATTATCAGTCAGATACAAACCTGCAATAGCTGAATATGTTTAGTTCCTTTCCTTGGATGTAAGCATTATAATGTGGATATTCTGATAATAGTTAGAATTTTTTTTATTTATTTATTCAAAGGTGCCATTGATGCTTTGGCTCTCTATGTAAGTAACCCTTTAAAATCACTGCATCATGTTAATCCATTAGTAATTTCTTTATAATATTTGTAATCTCTCTACTTAGCATCAAGGTTTCATTAGTATATTTACTGACACAAAAATGTATCACTTAATTAAACTATAATTGTTTGAGCTGTCAATAATGCTCTAGTCTATTGTATTTAAAAAAAAAAAATGTGTTTCTTCCTAGTAGTCTGGATGTCCCTTTTGTTTACATGTAATGTAATACAAATACTAACAATATTTTTTTAGTAGCAATAAGCTAAAAAAAAACAAAAACAATAATTAAATTTTGTGTTATAAGTGACTCAATATGATTTCTTATTTCACGGTTTTGTTTTTCTGTAATTATGCTATGTCTGTAATCTTTACTAGTCAGGTCATTGCATCCTGTGATGTAAGTAATCTTTTAGAACCATTTGGTACATTGACTCCTAATAGCAAATTATGTCAGCATATTTTTACAACATTTAATACTTCTTTCTTTTGCTCTGCTTTTAACATCTAAATAATATTTGTGCGTGGTAGATCACAATGACTTATTTTGTTTACTTATTAGATTGTTGTAGTCTTGCACTGTCTCCTTGCCAAGTGTTGCCATCAGCACCATTTAAAGGTAATTACTGTAATGTTTCCATATTCACATTAGCTACAAATCTGCAATCGCTGTCTTTCATGGCTTATTCTTTCTTTAGATTTGACATTATAATGAGGAGATGCTTGAGTCTCACTACATTACAATATATTTATTTATTTATTTTTTTATTTTTTTATTCAAAGGAGATATTGATGCTTTGGCTCTCTATGTAAAGTAAACTTTTAAAAAACCATTAGTCATTTCTTTATAATGTTAGTAATGAGCTAAAAACAATGGTTTATTTCTGTAGTTTATGTGCTATTGCTAAAAAACAGAACAGCACATGTTGTGGTCATTACATTAAATAATGATTTAAATTATATTGATTGCTCAGAAGTTTTCCATTCTTTCCACCCTCAGTTGTGTAAGTAATACTCTTAAGCCCCGTTCAAACCAAGAATGCTAAACTATAAAGATAACTATAAGATAACGATATTAGCGTCCACACCAGCAAACCATATCGTCTGTTTATTCTGAGCGCACGTGCGTCTGCCGCTTTAAATCCTCGAGCCCGTTATAGCAGGATGGATTCTGTTTGGATGTCAATATTTGTATCGTTCATCAGCTGGAAAAAAAATCATTCTGAAAGTGATTCCAACGATACCGTTTCTCTATGCCTTTATCGTTATAGTTGTAGTATGGCCTCTGTTATTCTTTAATATTAAGAACGATTTTTAGAACTATATATTTATCGTTATCTTTATAGTTATCATGCTTGGTGTGAACGGGCCTTTAAACATTATTTTGAGTACAAGTGATATTAATAGGGCATTCTTTAATTATGCTATTGTTGTTATTTATTACTATCAAATATTTAATATAAATGAGATAAACAATTAATCCCTATTTAGGGCAGTTTATTTAGTTATTTATGTGTTATGCTAACTGATTTGCATTTAATAATGTAACTGTCTTTATTTCTTTCTGTGTGGTGTCTGTCCCTATCTTTCCTGTCCATATCTTTATATGCTTTACTAACCCCTTTATCTTGCTTATTTCATTTACATTAATTTTATCCTTTCATTTCCAAACTGATAACTGGCCTGCCACATCAAATGCTGCTGCACTGCTTGCTGCTTTGCTTGCTCGCACTATAAACTGCAAGATGCAAATTCAGATCTGCTTCTAACCCTTACGCCAACTACGCCTAGCTTGCTTAGCATCTTTGAAAAAAAAGGCCAGAACCCTCAATTTTGATCTACGACCATCTATGATTCTGGAAAACTTGATACACTGTTAATACTTGATACACTATTTATTCTTGATACCACAAAGATTTACACCCAATCTACAACCTGAAAAAAAACAATCTCAAACCACAGAAAAAAAAA